>NC_043988.1:15039826-15114826 GCF_902150065.1 Myripristis murdjan | reverse complement strand
TAAATAAATAAATCTATAGTAAAATCAAGTGTAATTTTCTACACTTGAGAGTAAAATGATCGCAGAAGTGAAAGGAGGTGCATTTCCTTGCAGCTGCTATTGATTGGACATAATTTTAATCGGTGTTGATCCAATCAATAGGTCATATAATTAACACTAGGGGGCACCAATGGTCCACAGAACGTTGTATTTCCATTGTGGGGATGCCACTGGAAAGAAAATTATGCTGTGATAAATGATGTGCTTTTGGCACCACAACACTTGTTCAGAAGTCAGAGGAATTACAAAGTTACCTTACAAATATTTTCATTAATTTTGACGAGCCTTTTAGAATAATTCAAAAACACTCAGACATACTACATAAAATTACATTGGCAGTGCATCAACTCAATAATTTTCATCTCAGAAGAAATGAGAGGTGGAAAAGCTGGGGTCAAGGTAAACACAAAGAAACCCTAATGAAAACAACCAGTGGTAAATACTGTTCACATTTTCATCATCTGCAGAAGGATCAAAGTGAACAATCAACCAGTCAAACCTAACTTAGGCTGAAAGCTTGTTTTGCTTTTATTTCATGTGATGACTTAATTTACTAAACAAAAAAGCCTAAATATGGTCTAAGTATCTCTGTTTATAAATCCAAATTCATATAACAAAAACACTGAAAAAACTTTCTTTCATAAAAAATAAATATTTCAAACATGTGAATGTATCCTGGGACTCAAGTATTAATAAGCTAAATTAGATTTGTTTTCAACAAGGTTTTTCAGCTCTACTACTCAAACAATGATTTCCAGGACTTGTGCTTAACTTGCCTTTGTTTCATTTCCCAAATACTATGTGCAAGTTTATTTTCTACTAATACTGTTACAATTCATAAATTTGCAGATGACTTGTTTGGCCTAATGTAGAATTAATTGTAATGTTTCTTACAATTGCTTATGTGTGTGTGTGTGTTTATATGTGTGTGTGTGTGTGTGTGTATATTTGACATTTAATAAAATAACTAGATATTTAATGCTTTCAGTTTGAACCTCTCTAATTCAAAGTCACACTTTACACCGAAGTTGTCTTGATTTTATTATTTGCATGCTTTCTGCTAAATCCTTAACCTTCATTTTATGTGATTTTTAATTATAAGTTAAGGGAGAATGTTTTTTAAAATCAACTTAATGTTGGTACAGATGAAAGTTGTCCATTTGTGCAGTGAAGCAAACAATGATACATAGTTATACTATTACTGTTGCTACTACTGCTACTACTAATAATAATCCTACTACTACTGTGTCTAACAATAATAATAATAATAATAATAATAATAATAATAATAATAATATATTATGCACATGATCAAATTTATTAATTTATGATTGATGAATTTATTACTGTTTCTGAGGTATGACCACTCAAATAAGGAACGTTCTCTGATAGATTATGGATAATGGTTATCAATTTAAGGCTGTGTTTCAGTTGAATAAATAAATAAAAGTTAATTTTAATTCAACCGATAATAAATTAATTTGATATAAAAACAAAACTGTCAAGCAACTCCTTGTAGTGGTTAGGGTTCAGACAGTGTCCCTCTCTTTTTTTTTTTGCTCCCTTCTGCTGCCCCTGCCAGGTTTTTGTCAGTGTCACCGTCATTTCAAAGCGACACTCTTCATCTGTTTTTTTTTTTTTTTTTCATGCAAGATCTTTCCACTTTTACCCCTGGGAATACAACTTTTTATGCAAGATGATTGGAAAATACCCCTTCTTTTGAAATTTCATCTCTATGTACTCTCTCTCTCTCTCTCTCTCTCTCTCCTTTTTCCCTCTCTCTCTCTCTCTCTCACACACACACACACACACACACACACACACACACACACACACACACACACACACACACACACCCCTACCTCCAGCTCCCTGAGTAATCATTGTTCAGTGGCTCTGGTCAGCATGTTGTCACCTGTATCCCATTAAGAACATTCTCGCCTCAGCACACACTCATGCACGTACCCCTTCACCCTCACACATACACAGACACACACACACACACACACACACACACACACACCTCCACTCAACCATCTTCCCCTCCTTTCCACTTTTTGTACCTCACAATTCCACACCCGGCGCATTACCCTTTTCTTCGACCTCTGCTTTAAAGTCGCCTTTTCCCCTTCTATCTGTATTTGTGCTTTCTATCTGTATGTATCACTGCTGCTCTGCAGTACTCATACATAGACCACTTTTTACATTTTTGCCTTTTACATTATTTTGCTTATTGACAATTAAAAGGTGGTAGGGTATGGGTTGAAGAGTGTAGTACAGACAAGACATGTGTGAGCGAGGTTCCCTCAGGGGCTCGGGTCGTGGGGCAGTGGAAGCCACACCCATATATGCTTCTGACCACACCCCCTGCACCCTGATTGGCTGGGAGAGTGTGGCCAGCACAAGTCTAAATTGCCCCCCTTCAGTCCCCCTCTAACAGAGGAGCCATGGTAGAATAATGGCAAGCCAGATAGTCAAATGAATTAAGTTACAGAATATAAAGTATTAATTGAAAAATGTATTTATTGAGAGGCAGAAAGGGAAAGTTTCCTTGGTGTCTTCAGGCTTCTGAATTACAATGCTTGGGGCTTTTGTGGCCAAGGATAGCACTGTATAATACATATGCATCAAAGATCCAGGCTCACTGAATAAACCTAATGAAAGTCATTGAAACAAGGTCAAAGGAAATATTTGGCATGTTGAAGAGAAAACCTGTTAATAAACAGAAGAAAAAAATAATGAAGGTATTTCATTTTTGTGAGCTGAAGAAATGCAAAGATTTCTTCCTTCTTCTGTCCTTGCTTTAGAGTAAGGCCCATGCCCCTAAGAGGTCAAAACAGAATGATAGAATAGTAGTAGAAATTATTTCCAGTAGAAAATTGGCTGTTGCCGCCGTGTTGTTGCTATATTGTTGATATTTTTCTCATTTAATATAAGAATGGATACAAGAAAATAGTGAGAGGATGAATGATGCTGAGCAGTAGTAACACATGAATGGCTGCAAAAAAGGAAAGTAAGGTGCACATTATACTGTACATTCCTTATAATTCCTTTTTTGTAAGAGTTTTTTTTTTGTTTGTTTCTTTTACATGCCATATAGTAAGTCTGCACATCAAGCTGTTTTATGTGCTTTCTTTGGGTGATTAGTAATTTCAGATTGAGGCCATATTTTGAGCACAAGATTCAATATGGCTGCTTGAATGTATGTCTGTGTGGTGTGGTGTGTGTGTGCATGCGTGTGTGCACAGTTGCATGTAAACACGCTCCCGCGCCGACAATCCAGCAGCTCTGCCCGTGCCATTGTTGGTTGGAGAGCGGGGACCCTGTCCCCATCATCTGGTTGTGACACCCGCTCTGTGGGATGTGGCAGCTCCCTTAGAAAGCGGCGGAGCTCCAATCATCTACACGCCATAACCTTACGCCAGCCTTTGTCCACACCTCCGCCAAGATTCATTTGTGTCGCCCCAGCAGGTCTGACCGCCGAACAATTCCCGGGCGGAGCAGGAGGGAAATACATTTCACTGATTAAAGATATCTGGTGACTGTTCTACATGCTGTCAGCGCACTGTTAGTGCCCCCCCAACTCCCCATTACCCTCCCTCCATCACCCCCTCCTCTCTCTCTCTCTCTCCCACTCACCTCATCTGTTTCTTCTCCTCGCCTCACTCCCCTTTTCTCTTCCTACTTTCTTCACCTCTCATCCCCCCTCCATCCCTCCACGCCTTTCCTTCATCTCAATATTTGGGGCACATATCACCTGGTGAAGTTCAGGTAACACCATACATATCAATTAAACATTTTTTTTACTGTGTTTTTTTTCTCTTAACAAGTTGAGGTCTCACACCACTTAGGTCTGCCTTGCTCATCTCGACTACTGTGACAGTTCCGTATGGTTTGGAGCCTCTGCTACACTCTAAGAGTGACAATGGAAGGAGAGATTCTGACAGTATAGAGAACCACAAAGTAAGAGCTGTAGAAAACAGAAAGAGGCAGCAGTGGAAACCAAAAAAAAAAAAAAAAAAAAAAAAAAAAAAAAGATTTGCAGGGATGGCCAGAAGGAGGCAGACAGCAGAAGAAGCAGTAATGTTGGATAGGTGCAGTAAAGTAAGAGCATAAGGCTGCGCATGCTTTCTTATCATCAGTATGTGTCTCATCTCAGTGGATGCATGGCTCGACCTTGTTTTTTTTTTTTTTTCCTGTATCCTCCTTGCAACGGCATCCCGGCCAGCTGTAAAATAAAATGGAGGACGCCACGCCCACGGTAATTCAGAAATAGCTCAGCTACTGTGCACTACATGTGTTTAAGACTCAGTCTGCAGTAAAAAGGCCTTGCAGTAGGGTGGGGGTATGGAGGGTGGCTTATGTAGAGAGATGCGTTGTTTCCTGACCCCCTTCCTCGCTGTGATCAAATATCAAGGCTGACAAGTTACAAATGAGCTGGCCCTTTTCTTTTTTTCTTTTTTGCGTGCTTGCTTGATTGTTTTCTTGTCTCCTCTTCTACTTACCATGCAAAAGACAGAACTAGTTACTGACTATGAAGCTCGTCTTTGCACTGGCACCATTTCTCCAGGCCAGCAGGGGGCAGTGTTCCTTGAAGTGTAAATTATGTTGTTCAAACAAATATGTACCCACAATTAAATGAAAGGCGAACTGTTCACTTCTTTGTTCTCGTATTTGTTGTTGACTTTGTTCACATACAAGCTTTAGCCTATTTTGTATGATTAGTTTCGCTGAACTGCCCCACCCACGTTGGCTAAAAACACACAAACACAAGAGTAGCCTATAACTTCAAATGACTTGATTGTTCTACTTTTCTTCACTAGGTATTCCAGTATATGGGTCACATGTTTTGGAAGGTGGAGATGGGGGGTGTGTGTGGGAATTGGCACATCTTTTTTTGAACATTTTGCCCATTTCCATTTCAGGAGTCACCTCCAAACCCTAATTAACAGGGAAAGCCATCAAATCAAACTTTACCAATCCCAGAGGTGCCGTCGGCAGGCAACTGGCACAGACGTTCCCAATGCCACTCTCTCCTGCCACCCTCCCACCAATGTTAACTCATTCACTAGTGTGCCAGTGTGTGTGTGAGTGTGTGTTAGAGAGTGTCTGTGCATGTGTGTGTGTTGGGGTGGGGTTGCGGGAGCAGAGTTAACTGGGAATGACAATTAAATGCTGCTGCTGCTGTCATGAAGGGCAAAGATCTGGAGACGTCTAACCCTCCGCGGGCGAATCATTTGTGTGTGTGGATGTGTCTGTGTGGGTTACTAATGTAATGGCATGTCTGCGTGCATCAGCAGGTGTGTGTGTATATGCGTGCAGCAATGGTTGCGGGTGTGCATCGGAGCACATTTTTGTATGTGTGCGTATGTCAGAGGTGACAAGCGAGTGCTGGGTGTCAGGCGAGGTGAGGGGCTGTGGAATATGGAGAGCAGTAGAGTGGTGCGCTGTGTGACACCAGTCCTGTAGACAAGGGTTAAGCAGGGAATAGGGAATAGTCCTGAGGTAATAGCATGGGGGGGCAGAGGGTTGATGAAGGGTGAACAAAGGTGATGCAGTGTTTCACAGACACGACACCCTGATATGCTTTGTTGGCTCATTTGATAGGAGCATGTGAGTGAAGGAGTGTGCCCTCGGGGGAAATTTAATAGCAGTCAACATCAGCCTCCACAGAATGAAAGAGGAGGGAAAAAAAATCTAGAAAATATACAAGGCCGCAAGAGCGGAATAATTCAACAATGCACTAACTCAACTCTGAATGTGTAAGCGGTGAGTTTTCTCTTGTTTTGAGTAGCCACTAAAGTAGCCATTCGTGGCTTGGCTTTATTTCTGTCGTCATTCAGCTGATATCCAAGTATGAAAGCTTCAGTGTGCACACAGTGAGGACACTCGACATTACACAAGGAAACTCCAGGGTCTCTCTTCAGTTTCTCATCCGCTCTCCTTCTTTGCCTAGCGCCGCTATTAGATTCATATGTGATATTTAGCTACCGAGCCGCACATTATGCTTTCTTTTCTTTAAGTCTAGACGCAAACCAAAGGCTTTGTCTACCTCACACTGCAGACCACAGAGGTGACTTATTCCCACGTGCGGAGATGCATTTGGAAAACCAGACAGGAGCAGAGACTACATGGGCTCTGAACTTCAAATTTGGTGTCAGGGGCCCGGTGGCATCCAGAAAAGGGTAGCAGGCGAACACTTGACCTTCCATTAATTGTCTCCCATGCATAACCACTTGTTAATTACTGGAGGAGCCAAAATGGCTTCCAAAGCTACTTTGTAAAAGGTCACTTACCACTGGGTAATGAACAGTCTCAGTGGCTCTCACATTCGCTGGTCCGTTGGTCTAGTAGTTCGTCACAAGCCAAGATGTATGATGTTGTAACATAGACGCTGCCTTTGAGAGGTGGAGGATGGTACTGTCTTTCAAGTTGCTTTGACCATTATGAGGATTGTCTGTCTGATAAAGTCAGACTCATGGAGTTTAATATACATTCCCCACAGACAACCTTTTCAACATTCACACCAAATAGCATAGTGTTTAAGTAGAATGGGCCAATCTGTGTAAGCCTATGAATGTGTAAGACGTCAATTAATAACCTTGTGGCTCATAACTTTATTGCACAGACACACACACATACACACACACTCTCTCTCTCTCTCTCTCTCGCACACACACACACACACACACACCTCCCTCATCTCATTAGCCTCTGTCCCCATTCTCTTTATCTTTTCCACCTAGTCTGCATAAAGAGAATATATACATTCTTTGAAGTGACAGTATTATCAGGCAGGGTCATCTTCCCTGCCTCCTCCACACAGTATAACGATAAGGACTTGTGTTATTTTAAAGAACCTGTTCAAAGAGAGGAGCGATAATACAGCGATAAAGTGATTAAACAGAAAGGGGTTTTATATGATGCACATTAACAGTTTTGTCCTCTTTCATGTCTCAGGAGTGATTACCTTTAAGTATCTCTCCTGCTCTTTTTGTGCCTTATGAAAGCATCTAAATGGCAGCTTCGGAACCAGGAGTGAACTTTCTAGGCTTCTTTATGTAGTTCATATTTTTCCTAAATGTTTTCCCAGGGGCATTTTTCAGTTGGCATTAGGATAGGTCCTCTTTTTATTTTTGGCTTCTTTTTTTTCTAAAGAGGTCCTTCTTTTTCTGGCTTTGCAAAAACCTTGAGCAAAAACGCTTGAGCTTTATTTTCCTATATTATTCCTGGTGTTTTTGGATGTAATGAAAAATAAACTCTCCTGCCATTGCGCCGCAGCATTGCAACTCAAATTACAGTGTGAACCTCTGCACAAAGGTCTGATCCCATATTGTGCTAACTCTCTGCCCAATCCCTTCTCATGCCTGTCTTGGCTTTGCATCAGGGCCGTACGCAGATGCCTTGCATTGCCAGACAGCTGATTGTTGGCGAGGAAAATGTGCTGCTCCAACTTCGCAGGGGTCTCTAACCTTTGAGAGGGAAAAACATCATATGCATGCAATCCCAGCTGATGTTTAGTGGTATACGCTCACCTTTCTCATTCCCCTACTTCTCTCCCTTTCTCCTTCTCCACCCCTTTTTTAATAGCTCCTGGTATTGTCTAGGTCCTCGCTGACAACAAAGGGGATAAATGCAATGCCTACTGTAAGTCCCTGTGGTTAGGCCTTGGACATGACACGTGTCAGCCTATGATAAATTGGCTGTGTGTCTGTTCAATTTCAAATGCAAAGCTCTAGAGAGAGAGAGAGAGAGAGAGAGACAGAGAGAGAGAGGGAAAGAGTGTGATGGCGAGTGGGGAGAGAGAGGGAGGGAGCGAGAGAGAGAGAGAGAGAAAGAGAAGCAGGCATATTTCTGGCACAGAGCGAGAAGGATGCCTGAGATGCTGGATGTTAGTGTGTGGGGAACAGATAAGGCATTGCACAAGTTTGAGAGCGGGATGCCCACTTCCCGGGGTTTGGGAGGTGAAATCTTGGCAGCAGGACAGGTGCTAGACAGTGGAGGAGGGGAGAGGAAGAAGGGGAGAGAAAGAAGAAAAGACAGACAAGGAATGAAAGATGAGAGGGCTCTTTTCACAGTGCTGATGAATCATTTTTTGCTGATTTATCCACAAGCAGTAATAATAAATTCATGTCACCTAAACCCCGCTGTCTTATCCCTTATCCTCTATACACTTGGGGCTCAATTTTAAAGTCAAGTTAATTGTTTATTTCTTTATTTCTCTCCTGCACTTGCATCTTTTGCAGGCTGATTAGGGACGATTAGGCCTGTACAGTATATATACTGTATGGGACACAAGGATTTGAAAGTGAAACAAAAAAAAGGGGGGTGGGGGTGGGGGGGTGACATATAAAGAAGTACGCAGTGCTTCCAGGAGATGCCTGGCTAATAATCTGCCTGTGCTAATCAGTGCAGCTGGGCCGGGAGAGTTGGCGCTCTGACACCAGGCAGCCAGGCAGAGTGTTGGGGAAGAGGCAAGGATGCGGGCCAAATCCAGCTTGTATCTCCCAAGCGGAGCTTCACAGGAGGGGGGGTGTGGGTTGGGAGAGATGAGAGAGAGAGGGAGAGAGAGAGCGAGACAGAACAGAAAGCGGCTTCTATACCTTGGGATGCCTGCCTGCCTGCCTGCTTGATGCCTGCCTGGGAAAAGAGGAAAGGATGGCACTTTTCCTTAACAATTGGCCTGCGAGGTGACAAAGCTGATATTATGGTAATGTCAATCTAATCACAGACAGAGATATCTCCTGGAAATCCTTGGCAGAGGAACGGGCGTGCGAATATCTCAGGGTCTCCCAGCGTGTGCCCCCCTGCTGTGGCCCCCCCGGCCTTCCTCACTTTAAAGACAATCTCTTTCTCTGTATAAGATGGCACACTTTTCCCGTTGCAGCAGTGGATCTTGAATGGTGTGATGCACTGCGAAAATAGCATGTTTTTTTTATTAGCACAATGAGTTGATTTCCCTCGGTGATTAAGGCAACCTGGCAACTTGGCACTGTTCTCAGTGCAGGTTTTTTTATGACTACCCTCTTGAAACAGCTCATTTTAGTCATCTCTCTCTCTCTCTCTCTCTCTCAAACATACATTCTTCTGATTTGGCTCCCTGCTTCCCCTAGCAATCTCGATGCCCCATAATATGTAGCGTGAGACTACCCGCCCTCCTAACACTCGTACATGTCGCTTTGACCTTTAAATGTCATTTGCAGGTGTGTTGAGGCGGCTCACTGCTAATGCACAAATTCGATAAGGAGTTTATCTATCCCACAGTCCTAGAATCCTGCGAGAAGGGGACACTGGTGGGTTTGTCGACATCCCTGCCAGACCCACCCTGCAGGAAAGCCGAATTCCCAGCATTATAAACGTGTACCGTGCACTGAAAGAAAGGCGGAGAGGAAAAAAAAAAACAGGAGCAGAGAGAAAGGTTCAAGGCATGCAAGACCCTGACTGTGCTGAGCCAGGAACTGCTTTTTCCCTATGATCTATCCCCGGCTGAACTCCCTGACACCTCATCTGCCACGCTGACGAGACATCGCCGCGCCTTAATTGAAGTGGGTTTGTCTCATCCCTGCTCTCCCATGATCCTCTTCTCTATGGGTCAGTGAGAGGTGGGGGGAACCCCCCCTGAGTACACGGCATTGGTGGGATTGCTATTTGCCTCCCACCGCCCCACTGAGAGGATGTTAGATTGAAGTTATTTTATGCTTGGCTTACCTCTCCCTTCCACTCTTCTGCATCGTATCTCCTGCTCTCTCCGTCTTCCTCCCTCCTTTTTCTCTGCCCTACTGCTCCCTCGATCCCACCATTCTTAAAACCTCTCATGCAGCAAGAAGGGAGGAAGGCATCCGTTACAGTGTGAAACTACTGTGATTTTACGGAGGTCTTGCAGCTGAATAGGTATACTTTTCCCAGTGGAGCTCAATTCTGTTTGAAATGGTTCTCTTTTTTTCTTTTTTGTAGCAAATGCAGTGGATGTGTTCTCACAATGGGGACTGATCGGAGTGTGTAAGGAAGCACCCTCTCCAGGGATAATTTGTTAAGGGTAGGCTTCAGAAAGTCACTACACCATCGCAAAATACTTCCACCAACCCACTGTAACTCACATGTTCAAAATGAAAACACCTGTAATGCCATGCAGTTGTTTTTCCTCTCTGGAGCTGGTGTTATTGATGTTGAGACTCAAATGCTTTCATACTCAAGAAAGTTTTAGTTGCAGACATGGTACAGTTAAGGCCTGGAATATTGTACAAGTATGTATTAGGGGTGTGATTCTTTGGTTTAAACCTGCAATAAGTGATTTTCAGAGCCTATTAACAATCCTGAAACTATCCCGGGCTTTATGGATACTAATTATATGAACCAACACCTAATGACCCATTTTGGTGAATTTCAGCAAAGCATCTCTCAAACCAAACATTCTGCAGATAAACATTATCCAAATTTCAGATCAGTTGCACGAGTACCTCTGTCACTGCAATCAGCGCTTCAGTGACACAAAATGTTCATTCAAAGCAGTTGTTTACCTTGTAGCTTGAGCTTTACCACATTTTCAAATTGGAGGTAGTAATCCAGCAAGAGCCATGTGAGAATGAAATGTATTACTCATTTCCATCCCAAAAACATATTTTTTGTAATTTTGTAAGCGATTTAACATAAACCTGGAAGCAGGACTGACTCTGTTTGAACTCTCAAAACCCTCTTGTGGTCAGAAAAATACTTACTGCAGCTTTACCATCAATTAAGTTCAATTCACGATTCTCTAGTTGACAACTAAATTTTTACTTTGTAGAATGTTTAAATTTGACTTAAGTTTGCAAACAGCAATTCGCATCAATGATACCATTCATTCCTTTAGGCCAAAATATTATATCCTTTAATATACACGTGCAATAGCATGTGACAATGTGACAACAGAACTACTTTAAAATTGCTTATTATATTAAAAAAAGACAAAGTTGTAATTAGTTTATGTAGTCAGTTACATATTTTTTTTATATTGCATCATCAGGTGTTTTTAAGAATCATGAATGGTTTGATTGAAGTGTTTCATATCATATCAGGCCGAACTCAGAGCAATTAATTTGATTTTATTCTTTTAGCACATTGATGAATTGTATTCATGCATCTGTGTATGTGTTGTGTGTATATGCCGGCGTGCGAGTGCCTAGCTCTTTATGTTCGTGTGCCTACGTGTGTGTTCTGGAGTCAGGCCTGTTTGTAGCTCTAAGTGTTGTGCGCATTAGGGGGATGAGGGTAATGATGTGCGAGGCAGTCGTGTTTTGTGCCAGGGCGACCCTGCGGCTCACACCCCATTCCCAGCCCAATGTGTTTCTGATTCTCTCCATCCCTCATCACCAGTCAGCTTCTTCTGACAGCAACCACATACATTTGTAGTCAGCCCAGAAGAACATGCACGTGCATGCACAGTCTCAAACATACATACATACATGCATTCATACATATGTAGTCATGCCGTAAAAACACACAGACACACACAAGGCACACATATTTACAGCCAAGTCAAGATATGCGCACACACACATTTGATTATTTAGTTCCACAATGGAACGGTCACTTCACCAAACCGCCTTTTCTCACATATGCAGGCAAAGAGCAATATTCAGCCTCATTCTAGGGGTGAAATAGTAAGGTCATTGCATAAGTAGAAGTCGGCCTTGATTCGTCATTTCAGGATGAAAACATGTGGGTAGACGTAGACTCTCGTTCACTCTCATTCACATATATTGACGTACTCCCAAAAACCTGTCAGACACATGCCTCTGCATATAGATTCCTTTGTTGTCTTTGCCTTCACAAAGATGTCTGACATTCTCTGTGTACCCTGCATGTGGGGGGGTCTGGGTTTTAAAGGCAAATATATAACAAAACCCTCTTCAACACTGCTCACCTTTATGGTTCGCTGCAGTAATTGGCCTAGGGTGAACATACCCACTCAACAGTGGCAGTAATGTATTTGAGAAGATATTGAAAAAGCTGATGAGGGAGACACAAGATGTGTTATAGAATACAAAAGTTAATAATGGTGGGGATTTTGACGAATGGATCTCTAAATGCATCCTGATATTGGTCTAAATTGCATTCTTTTGCACACAGTTTCCCCTGTTCTTAATTTATACTTTCTCTCATTGACTATGCAAGGTGCTTGTGCCAAAGAAGAGCACAGTTCACACTGTGAGGCTAATGCATGCAGAAGAAGTACCTTTGCGCTGTGTGTGTGTATATAAATGTCCATGGAGATACTTCAAAGAACACTGTAAAAAGCTTTCCAATACCGTCATCACACAGCGAACGTGTTTAAAACAGCCATGAACCCGACACTCACACAATGTGGTTTTGAGTACATACATATCTTTTTATTGCTGCATATATCACCCACACGCGAAGACATCTAAAAAGAGAGCATGATCTATACCAAAACATTAATCATCATTCATTGTATGTTAATAAATTCAGAACTTCTCCATTTACCATGCGGACGTCCACGCGTGCTGGAAATGCAACCTTTCCAGAGCTCATAAATCACACACACTGAGTCATCTGACAAAGTACCCCAAACACAGGCTGAGGCGCTGCGATCCCTGGGGCACAAACACACGCCATCTAATGTGGCGGAATCAGAGCGGGGACCAGAGCCTTCCGACGCCTCTCGCCGACGCTTCGCTGCCAACCCCTGCCAACAAGAAGCCCGCACCGCAGCCTGGGAAAATGACAGACAGAATCAGAGGGGATTGTGGGATGCCTGTGGCCTCCTCTGCAGTGTTTTTGGTTTCAACAGAGTCCTCTCTGCCGCTATAACTCTCTCTCTCTCTCTCTCTCTCTCCTTCTCTCTCTCTTGCTTGTTTCCCTCTGTCTCTTGCCTCGCTGCCTCTAGGGGTTGAGGCCATGTACAAACAACAACGCTCATGCCCAGAGGCTTGGTTGGAGCTGCATGCATTGGGGAGCCCCTGTCTTTGCCTTATTAGACAGATTTCACTGTTGAAACTTTAACATGAGAGGGACTTTGAATGATGCTATTCGCAGCACTTTAAATTAAGGGGATGCGTGAGCCTAGGCACCTTGTTAAAATTTCTCTTGAAAAGAGAAGGTGGAGTGCAAGAAATGTAGTTATCACACGGATATCGAGGTTACCTTCAGCCATTTGTTGACTGCTTCGCTTTATGCAGTAAAGTTTTAATTTTATTCCTCCGCAATGCTAAAAGCTATCCTTAAATCTAAATTATGTTGACACTTCAACTATGCTATCTATCTCCATTTCAGATGACGAACTCTCGCGATTCTCTTTTGAACATAGATCCTAATGAACATGAAAGTAAGTGCTTTTTAAATAATGTTATTCAGTCTTTATTTTTCTCTGTTCCACACATGGTGCAAATTGCTCTAATCCAGCTGTTTAGGGGAGATTACTAAAGCAAGGAGGAAATCTAAGCAGATACAATAACACCCCCTCTCAATACCACTGCTGAAGAGAGATTTAAACAGAAACAGATTTATCTGCTAACAACTTCAGAAGCCCAGTAATAATGGGTACTATTCAGGTGGAAGGCCGTTATTTGTGCACCTACACGACAGCTTAGATTATTTTTAGCCTGCGGGGAAAGGATCTCCATTGTGTTTCTCTTTACATGGAATAATCATGCTTCTTTACCTTTTAGCAAAGTGGTCACATGATCTCAATGTTGTATACACTTGCTTTATGCTGCAGATTAAAAGATTAAAGGCTTTGTGGTGAGAGAAAGACACAAACAGCAACCCAATGAAAACCATGATATTGTCAGCAAGGGCATGAGACTTGTGCTTCAGTTGCACTGTATACATTACGGAGGAAACCCTCTGTAGTGCGATTAGGAAGATAACGTCATCACATGTTAATGACTGGAGTGTTAGCAATGTGCAAAATGAGTGGCCTCTGATATGCAAAGCACCTCTGCTGTGAGACTGTAGAGCAGTATGAATGTATGGAAATCCAGGGAAAATAGAGACACCAAAATGTGCAGTATGGAACAGACAGCATTATTTATCCCCTCTTTCTCCTTTTCTCTCATTTCTCCCTTTTTCCTTTTACCCCCCTTTTGGATCTCTGGATCCTCTCCCATCTTTCCTCCTCTGTTGCCCGGGCCTATCCCTCACTCCCCGGGGACGGCAGGACGAGTGGTTATTTCTGACTCTGGAAGATGGTTGTGACTAATTGATTCGACATCTGATGGAACGTGTGTAACGTCTCTCTTTTCCCTCGTTGCTCCAGCCTTGCCACTTGCTCAGATGAGCAGAAACCATTAATGTATTGTGCATATATTTATGTACTGTACGGCTGTGTTTGATATCAGAAATGTGTTTATGCCAGCACTGTCTGTGTTCCTCTTTAAACCCCACATAGTGTTGCCCCTGGTAATCTAAATTATTACTGGACTGTTTGATGTTACCCTCAGAGAAAAGAAATTCTGTATACCAAGGCATTCCCATTGGTCTCATAACAATGGATTATATGGCTAACACTCAAAATACACCCACTTATGTTGCTGTTAGATCACTTTGTATTGTTTTTACATGTTTGTGAGATGTTGCATCCCATAAACACAATTGATCCCAGGGGGTGCTTTGCTGTAGGAATGCATCTAATTCACCTATTGAAGTTTAGTCTTTTCTTTTTGTCTTCTCTCTCTCGCTCTCTCTCTCTGCCCCCCGCTGTCTTCCTCTCCTCCAACCCTCTATCCTTGTCTTTGTGGTGAGATGTTGGGTAGAGTCCAGAGAACCTAATGAGGCGGTTCTGATGGGCCGGGTCCCACAGGTCTTGAGGCTGCAGCAGGCCGCTGTTGATGCCCACTCCAAAGCACCTAATTGATCTAATCATTTAGCCGATTGGTCAAAGTAATCAGTCTCTGGTGGGCACACAGGGGATAAACAATGACAAGTGTTTAGTGGCTGCAGGCTGCTTTCCTGTGTCTGTCTACCATAGCCTGGAGGTGTGTGTGTGTTTCTGTGTGTGCATGCATGTTTGCATGTGTTCATCCACGTCACAGGAGTGTCTGTCTGCCTAAATGCCCAAGTGAGTGAAAAAAAAAAAAAAAAAAAAAAAAAAAAAAAAGTTTATGGATTCTTCAGTTTTCTTTGCTTATCTGAAGTTGCTGCTTATGGGATAAATATTTAATAAAAACTTGATACCTAGAGTATAAAGTCCTCATTCAAGCTCACATAAAGTGGATAGTATTGCATGTAATATTAATGACTGGTATAAAGTATATTTCAAAGAAGTACCCTTCATATTACGTCTTCTAAAGGTCTGCAAAGCATGGCCATGTAGAATTCCCTTTATGAGGAAGACACATTCGGTATATCGTCTGGATGTGGAGAAGGCCACTGGGGAATGATCAAGTGTGCATCCCATCGACCCGCATCCTCTTCCCCATTACCCTGACATTTCATCCCCACATTTAATTCCGGGCCTTTCTAAAGAGCAGGTAATAGTGCAGAGGGGTACAGGGACCCAGAATTAAGCAGTTTTACACCGAAGGGTAATTTGGTGTGATAAATGTGCCGTCGCTGGTAACTAATAATACATATTTTAAGTAGCAGCGGCGCGGCTCCGCGGCCCAGTAAAGGTAGCATCATTATTAATGTGGGAGTCGCTGCGTGTTTTAGTCAGGGTTACGGCACCAAGGTCAGAGCTACGTTTCACTGAATTAAAAGCCATTTTGAGCTATGGCACTCCTAATCAACTCGGACCTAAAGGTGCATAGCTCAGTTATAATGAGGCACCAATGAATTTAAATAAACAGCAAGATCTAGTGATTTATAAAGGCAATGTGCTATCCTTATAGCTCGTTAGCCATGACGGATACTCTTTATTCTCTGGGCCTCTTTACCCACAGGACCCTGAGCTTTTAACCAAGTAATGTCTGCCTCCATTGTCAGCGGATACGCATTTGGAGCAGGACACTTATCCCCGTCATTATGAAAAGTGGAGACACAATACAAGAGTAATGGTAATGTATGCCATCCAAATAGGTGATTTTTCTCCTCCCCTCCCTCCGTTTTTTGCCGATGTAAAAACTACCCCAGAGTTTTAGACCCATGAATTCATCATCATATTTTCACAAAGGCTTTCTCGTATATCCTGAAAGGAAGCATAATCCTCGATAGTGGAAATGTTTTGCATTTAAAGGGGTACTTTTGGTCGGGGAATTGATGCTGATGTTTGGGGGGGCCTGTAGAGAAAGGAAAGTTCTACTTTTTAGAGTGATCACTTATATAAATTATAATATTTTCATGAGTGAAAAGAGTCAATGGCTTATTTCAACTATTTTACTTTGAAATAATAGAAACTTCCTCAGTGAATGTGCCGCCATTAATATGCTGATTAGGAACTTTCTAGAATAATGATGTTTGATGCTTGGACTCACCATCCCCCCAGATGTGGCGGGAATTAATTCTTTAGCAGTCCCCAGTCTACTAGCGAGGGCATTTTTCCTATTTTCTATTTATTTATTTATTTATTTTCTTTCTTTCTTTCTTTCTTTCTTTCTTTCTTTCTTTCTTTCTTTCTTTCTTTTCTTTTTCTTTTTCTTTACTTTCCAATATTGATCTGGCCTGTTGCAATTACAGATATTGCTCCTGGCTCTGCAGTGCTTAGTCTAATGACCCTGGGAGGATGGTTGATGCTTTAGCAAGGGCCAGGCAGGGCAGTGAGGCGTGCCCATGTAGCCGCCCCCTGGCCGCCCCCCTGCTGCTCCTGTTGGGGCATGCCAGGGCATTAGCCACTTCATCAGGCTCTTTGTTGCCCGCCTCTCTTTTGTGTTGCCCTTGAAGGACGTTGCAGGCAAAGCCATGGCTGCAGCCTTGTCTTTACATCTTGATACAGCTTATTCAGGGGGCTTTTTGAGAGATCAGTGGCTTGGGACGGGCTTCTCTCTAAGCTCTGGATTCAGGGTTTGTTTCCCTCTCATTGATTCTTGCAGCTCAGGCAGCTCACCTCATGTTCAGAACAAATGACTGGTTTTATCACTTGTACATTTTATGCTAGCTATTGAATTAAAAAGAGACTTCCTGGAGAAAGATCGCTCTAAGTATGAACTACTACAAGAGGAAAGGGAGTAGGAAAAAGTAATCAGTTCATTTGTGCAGGAGCGAGTAACATATCCTGATATACAGTGCGGCTTTTTATTATAGGTGGCAATGCCTTAGGCCACTGTGAATTTAAATTCACATCAAATATTTTCATTTTCCAAAGGACAAAGTGTTGACTCACCTCCAAAATACACTTGTTTGATTTCCCATGTGAACATGGCGTGCAGTGACACCCATAGCTTTCACCATTCAGAAACTCACTCCCTCTGCCTCTCACTGTTCTCCACATTTCAGAGTAATTTTCACTCCTGACGCCACGGCTCTGCCTACCTGCCAATTTCTGTCTCAGTTCCTGAATGGGTGATTTGTAAAGCCATGTTCACCTCAACACTCAGAAGATTTACTCTGGAGTGAGCTTGCCAGGTGTTTGAGCTGTCAGTTCACTAACTTGCTGAAGGGAAAGTAATAGCCATACTCAGCCAGTTGACTCAGTCAATTGGGTAGGTATTGGAGTCGGGGTCGACTATGAATGATAGTTATTATTGATTTGTGGAAAGCAACAACATGAGATGGTATTGTTGCACAGGCAACATTTCTGTTTTGTGTTGGAAGGTGCTTTCCTGTTTGTGTTTTTGTGCTATAAAGCATTGCTGTAACAAGCTGAATGATTTTAATGGTCCTTGTTTGAATTTTACCTGCTCTCAATCATTAGATGACTGATGTCTTGGACTGTCATAGGATTTAAACAAGAATCTGTGTGTAGTAAACCTTCTGTTATGCTGTTATTTTCTCCACTTGTGTTTTCTATTTGACTACATTTCTTCTACCTTGTTTTTCTGGTTATGCTCTCTCCACTCTCTCGCCCTGGTTTATAAACAAGCTGTAGCTGTTTTTGGGGCTGGAGGTCGTTGATTTGTCTGCCTCTCCCCGTAGGTCATTGAGGTCGCCGTGGCCCCGGAAGCGTCAAGCTTCGAAAATGAGAAGCCCCGCTCGGCTCCCCCGCTGGCGACCAGGAGCACCCCTCGCTCGCGCCCGCCCTGATGATTAATGCCACCCCCGTCCAGCCACAAACCTTTCTGCCTCAGATAATGCCAGGCAGCAAGCGCGGCTGACACTTTTAATGTATAATTAAGTAGAAAAAGTCAGCACCGGCTATGCAAATTTTTTAAAATGATAAATGACGCTGTACAGCAGCAGGGATTGATTTGGTGTAAATGAAACTAATTAAGGAAATGTCAAACATAATTAATAAAACAGGTTTAAGCTGCAAAACATTGTCAATTGAATGAATGAGGAGGCATTGGCTCCCATTGTTCAGGCTTTATTTAGGTCTTGTGTTTAGCTTGTTCCCTGCTCCAGAATGCTCTCTCCCCTCCTCACTCCCTCCACCACCAATTCCCTGAGAGGGGGAAAATAAATTTGCTTGTCTCTCCGCTGACTGTAGAAATTAATTGCTGAAATCTTGTCCCATCCAAGTGTTACATTCACACGCAGGACATTAACATAACTAATTTGAAAGAGCCCAAATGACTGCATAATGGAGCTCCGTCACCGTGCATGACAGTCGCTGGTCATACCAAATTAGCTTGGTTTTATAATTGAAAATTTTTTCCCCCGTTCCAATTTTTACACCGTTTCCCTCCTCTTCCTTCATCTACTTTTTTCTCTTCTTCCTCGCTGCTCTCCTCTTCACTCCACGGTATCTTTCCTTTTCCGTTCCGTTGTCTTGATGAGAACAAAGGTTTTATAATTTACAAAAAGAGTGCTTGACCTATAATTAGAGAAGAGAAGTGAGGGGAGAGGAGGGGGTGGCAAGTGGTGGCGGCAGAGTCAGATCCTTAGTCCTGGTAATGATGCTGGAGACCTTGCAGCCCCCGGGGAGGCGGAAGAATAATGGGATGGGCTATTTTTATTGGGGGAGCAAAGCAATGGGCCACCAGCCGCTGGGATGCTGGAGCCAGGGTATGGTGCAGAGCAGCAGGGGCTAGCAGGGGGCTAGTGGGGGGCAAAGGAGGGTGAGCACTCAACCTGCCAGACTGCCAGTTCTCAGCCCTGCCCATCAGTTCTATACGTCAGCCTGATGCGCCGCTGTCGGCCTCGGTGCCCCCACGCCAGCCGCTGCCCTTGCCGCGGAGAGAGAGAGAGCGAGCTGGGTGGGTGGATGAGTGGGCTGGGGGGAAGGGGGTAGGAACATCTGCCACTCTCTAAATAACAGAGGACTCGGAGATACAAGGTGAGGAGGGGGGTATCACAGTGTAATGATGCATCTGGATGCTCAGATAAACAGACAGTCATCCGCAGACTACCCAGACCAGGATCAAATTTAAGCTGTAAAATAGTTGTTAACATTTGAAGAATCCTGCACACATGTCAGGAATATAGTCAAAAGAATGTAAAACTAACTAAAATACTTTGCTTTGCAATTATGTAAACTTTCTATCATTGTATGTTGCAAATACATCCCATTTGGTGCCATGTAATCTTAAATAAAACATAAATGCCGGATTTGCTGCTAACACAGGTATTACTACCCATGACTGAATGCATTACAGTATAGTTGTGGATTCTGATATTTTGTGTTTGGGTCTCACATAGCTTTTTATCACACTCCCACATAATATTTCTCAAGAGTTGAGGAAGCATAAGAAAACAAAAACAAAACAACAATACAAAGTAAAACATAAATACAAAAATGAAAAAAAAAAAAAAAAAAAAAAAAACTGGAGCGGTGCTTTCTATTTTCATAGCTTTTTCACTCTCATCTTTATTTCATTATCCCAGCGAGGATTCGTAAGCTTGTAAAAGTAAACTTAAATCCTTGACTCCTGTACTGTTTTTGTATTCTTTATGTATGACAGTAATAGCTCTATAGCCACCATGGCCCCATAGTCAACCACAGAGCTAAGATGATTTTTGCAGCAGCAAAATGCCCTGATGCTGTATTTAAGGATTTAGGTGTTTAAGAGTGTGGTTCTTTAATCCACACCCTTTCATTATGGCATTTTCTTTCCTTATTATTCCTTTGACCAGAGGAACCGTACGGTGGCTGGTAATTAGCAGCAGTTCATAATGAGTGTGGTCGGTCCAGTGAGCTGTATGTTCTGAGTTGGGCTCAAGGATATAATTTCATGTGAATTATTACCATATGCGATTCTCCAGGAGCACTTAAAAGCTCGTAACGCACCCGCACATTAGAGGTGGTGTCTCTTTCTTGTGCTGAAGCTGAAGCTGAAGTTACAGCCTCTTGTGTTTATTGCTTGGTCTTGTTCAGAGGTAAAAGGGAATCAAAGCTGACTACAGCATACATAGTTCCTGCATGCTTGACAAGAATATGAGGTGCCAAAATAATGCTAGAGTTCTGCATGGTGATACAGAAAAGTTCAAAACAGTTAAACTTAGCTCCCATATGCACACACAGACCAATCGCATAAACAGCCACATCTCGCAACACACACAACCTCAGTGGTGGGTATGTTTTTTATCTGATTCCAGGCAAGTTTTTTTTTTTTTTTTTTTTTTTATTAAATCATACATATCCACAGCCTTCCACTGTACTTTGATGATAATACCGGCATTCAGTAAAAATCCCTCAAATTATACAGTAGCTCTGTCAAAAAAATCATTTGATTGACCAAATTTGTGACCTGTTTTACATTTTTTTCCTAAAGTTTCCAAGTAGTATTTCATCTCTTATGTTATTTCCTTCCATGTATTTTGCAACCAATTCTTTCACAGAACCCAACCCTTAAAATGCCAAGGTTCACAAGTCAAACATATGCAGCAGGGATTACAATTTATTACCCCACATTTGCCTGATAATTTTTCTCTTTTGACAAGCTTAGGTAAATCACATAGCCTACTCTATAATGCATGAGGACTCTGCTGCGTTGATGAGTAAAGTCCATCGCTATTGGCTGTTACCCCGGTGGTGTTTGAGTTCCCATAAGACCAATAAGGCTCGTCTGTGTTCCAACATGACTGGAATCACGGCAAGAACAGGTAGAGGTCCAGGTATTTATAGAAAGCATATGCAAATGTGTCAGTGCCACGTTGGATTGTTAGAGCACAGAGGTGACAGTTAAATACATGTACAAAGGCGGAGAAATATATAGGTGTCTCTCTCTCTCTCTTTCAGAGACAAGTCTAATCAGTTAGGATGGCCTCCTCTCCTCATTTCATTTGAATATATTCAGCTCAGGCTGAGACTAAGGAAGTGTCTCTCTCCTCCCCTGTATATTATTCCTTCCTGCTGAAGGCTCATTATTTTACAGCAGGGTGTGTGAGAGGTGGCCCCAGTCTCTGAACTCTCTGTCGAGGCTGTATTAATCAAACTTCACACAGCAGGGAAGGGTCCACCCACTGACACGGCACGGCTCACTCTACACTTGAGGACAAAGGGAAAACAACACAACCTAAGCTGTTACTGTGAAACATCTACAGCCGCTGAAGATTAGCACTCGTAATTATACTCTCAACAGTAACCCCTAACTCGTTTTGTAGACCGTGGGATGGCGGCTGCTTGTTGTTGACTCTCAATCTATTTGTCTAATATTTTCTATCCTGCTCTCTTTGTCTTTTCTCCACAGTGGACAACAGGATTTTTTCATGGGGAAATGGCACTAGTGGACAGTAAGTTAATCTCAGTAACTGTAACCATACTAAACCAACATTGACACAGTTCAACCTTCTAAATATCCTCATGTTGACATGGTGTGAAGGCTCAGAAGACAGTGAACCCCGGTGTCCATATAAGTTTAAAGGTACAAAATTGCCAGTTGATTCAACTGAGGCCCTTTAGACTTAACTAACAAAAAATACAGTAGGTAAGTAATTTATCAGTGAGGCATGCTTGTTATGAGAACTATATGGACTCAGCCATCAAGTTACAAGCTTATTCCAAAAATTTCCCCCAGTTGAGTCTAAATGGTCCTCACTTAAATCAACCTGTGGCAATTTGTACAGTTCACCTTCAGTCTATTCTCTGATTATTTTGCCCACTGCTTATGCAAATGCAAAGTCATTCTAAAAGCTGAATTTAAACAATTGGAAGAAACTCTGCTGTTTTGGACATAGTCCCATACACTTTAACTCCACATTGACCCGGTATGTTCAGCCTTCTGACAGCATGCAGCCATATATAAAATGTATATAAAATGGCAGAGAGATAACTCAGCCGACAGCAAGGCATAGTTACACACAGACATGCTTAGTGTTTTCTTCCTGATTAGCTTCCTTGTTAAAAACTTCTCCAGCCAGGAGCCAGTCTGGCTGTAATGACATCCAAGGGCCCGGGGGCTACAGTGATTCAGTGGCCCTCAAGTACTCAACCAGCAGCACAGCAGACCTAAGAGAAATACATGAAAGGAAGCAAAGCATCACATCTCACGCTCTCATCGTCCCTGATTCTCTCTCTCTCTCTCTCTCTCTCTCTCTCTCTCTCTCTCTCTCTCTCTCTCTCTTCTCTCCTCTCATGATGCTTTGACCTCTCTAAGCAGGTTAAGGCTCTCTAGTGGGGAGCCTATAGTTGGAGGAGCCTATAGTTGGAGCTCCACAACACCCACTTGCAGAGCAAAGGGTGAGCATCCCCGTTATGCAACCGGCACTCTGATATCTGAAAACTCCTCAGCTCGCCTCTGTGTCTCACTGGAGGCGAGAGAGAAGAGTATGAGAGAGCTGTGTAAATTTAAACTGGCAAACTTTCTGATGGAAATAGCAGTGACCCCAGAGTGGTCCTGTCTGAGTTGAAGCATTGTTGTAATCAATACAGGCTCTCGTGGGGACGGCGGGCGAGGACCTTTCGTTCCCCGTTTGTGGAAATAATGGAGAAGACTGTTTGTTATTTTTCCCAGACATACCGCAAACTAGCAGATATGGCCGGGGCATTGCAGGTTATGACGCTGGCTCAGGGAAACAAATACAAAGAGGAGCATTATATCAACAAGCAAACAGCAGAGCTCTGTTTGAAGCTGCTGGGAGCTCACGGGTCACAGGGGTGCTGGGGCTGCGTTTGACCAGCTCATCTTGAAAAGGGGTCTTGGATGTTCTTTGTTCACTCACACTGGGGACATGGAGACAGAATCACAATTCTCAGCCAAGGTCTAGGTAAAGCCATTTGTACAGCTACAAATTGAGTTAAGTTCAGTTATTATTTCTTTCCCAGGACCATAAAGTTGACCTCACCAAAATAAGCCAGTTACAGTAGACACATATGTGACCATGACTCTTACCCATATACAGAAAATGAATCTGAAAGTAAACACTACAGGAATTTAGCCATAGTATTTGCTAAAGGGTGAGTGCCACTGAGATCTCCACTGATTTTTAAACTCAACAGCAATAGACAGCTTTTTTGGGCCCTCTTAGACCCCCCTTAAATCCATAGGCCTTTGTAGTGTTACTGTAGATACAAGGACTGACTAGGTTTCTATGTCTGCTCTTTGTAGGCTCGGTGATGGAGAGAGGACAGTGAAGGACCGACCCGTTGAGATCAAGTTTACAAAGGAGCAAACAATTAAAGGAAGTGATGCTAACGTCGAAGGGGTCAATGTAGTGGGCGTTGCCTGTGGGAGCAGACACTCCTTCATATGGACAGACTCTGGGCAGGCCTACAGTTTTGGGAACAACTTTTACACCCAGCTGGGATACGACTTCAGGAGGGCTGACTTCAAAGAGCACCAGGTATGGGATAATATTTTCTTTAGAGTGAAGAGCAAGTCATACCAGGTGTGCATGCATTACCGATTTTTGAATAGTATCAAAGTGATGTTTCAGCTGTGAAGGTGTAACACTTATCACTGTATAGCACAGTGTCTTCACCAAATATTGTACACATTTTGGGAAAAGACTCTTCTCCTTTATACAACTACACTCTTTTATAAATTTACTTCATGTACTCTCTGAAGTGATATATAGCCTGATGTATTTGTGTATGACTTATTGTCTGCAATCTTTTCCTCTATCTTGTCCAGTAATCCTTTATCGGGACACCTCTTCAAGCATTATCATGCCCATACCATACCTACTTGCCAACAATTAAAAAAATAAGGTTAAAATTAGAGTTAATTAATTTAGGAAATGATATTCTTTGAAAAACCTTTTATGCTTGTGCTATTTTTTATACTGTCTACTGGGAGAAACGCTAACAGTTAATTTTGCTAACATTATTCACCTTGAGCCATGACACTGTAGACATTGTGGACTTGCAAAATGGATTAAATACAGCACACACCACACAAAATGGCTTAGCTAGCTCACCATTGGTGTTTAAGTCATGCCGGTGTCATTTTTTGAAGAATAATCACTGTGGTTTTGAAGCAAATGGGATTTTAAAAACGGGGCACACTGTAGTAGCTAATAGCTAACCCAGGCTAGTATCATTACCTTAACTTAAAGCAGCTAGTTAGTGTTATGTTAGTGGTTTTATTTATAGTTATAGTTAGTTTTAGTTTTAGTTTTTCATGAGTTGAATGGTGATTATGTTTGAGGTAGTCTTTATAAACTTATTTGGAGTAGTCACCATTTGTCATCTGAGTGGTTTTGTGAAGGTAAACAGTCTGTATAGGGAGTGAAAGCAGCGGAAGACTTTGGCAGAAATGACGTTTAGTTCTAAAACACCTAAAAAAAAAAAAAAGTATTGATGTTTGTGTATTGTGTAGAAAACATTCCACTCGTGCAATAAAAGAAACGGAACAGAAATGGTTTCCGGCTTGGTTTTGGCTACATAGGAAAACCTGAAAAATTGTCCGTCTTCCCCTGACTCTGAATTGTCATGAGACAATAGCTGATAGGTTTGGAGATTGTGTTTGAGGTGTCCTGATACACAGTCTTAGTGTACATCCTCCAGCCTTTCAGATTCAAGTATTTGAGGTAGCCAGGGCATAAAAACATGTATCTCACACTGCTATATATATAAAAATACCCTTGTGATTTGCTAATGTCCCCTTTAACCAACTCCATAATCACTACAGTATAATATCATTAGTTTTTAATTCACTTTTGTGTGTGTTTGTGTGTGTGTGTGTGTCTGACAGAGAGAGAGAGGGAGCGAGAGAGAGGGGCTGATGGAGGCAGAGCTTTGTGATGGATACCTCAAGGGCCTGGATGGCTCTCTGCCGGTTGTCTCTCTCTATCTCTGTCCTTACATGGCTTACCATACAGTAGCAGGCTGCTGAACCATACAAATCCTAAATTAAGTGCTGTGGAATTGAAATTGGCTCTCTTGTGAAGTGTTCCACTTGCATTGGAGCTTAATTTTGCCTACTCATATTATTTGATTCAGTCCCTCAGTCCCTCTCTCGCTCTCCGCAGCCCATCACCCCCTCCTCCTTCTCATGCAAAATAAGTCAATTTACGCCAATGTGACAGTGTCTAGGTGAATGATTGCCACTCAACATTGTGTGTGTGTGTGTGTGTGTGTGTGTGTGTGTGTTTGTGACTCATTGTTCCTACAGATTTTACCCAGTTCTCCTGCAGTTAAGTTAGGGTGTCTTCATACAGTAAGTTGTTAAGTATATAACACTCACTCACATGATAACTGATGGATTAAAAAAAGAGGACTGGCCTGTTTGGCAGAGTATTTCAGTCCATGCTCATTCTGTCAGTCCAAGCGTCTGCCTGTCCTCACCCCTCTCCGTCTCCCCCATCCTCTTTTACTCAAGTCAGGGTGGGGCCGGTTCCTTTCAAAATCTTTTAAAAATGACTGCTTACCTGCTTAACTCATCAGCACTGCCTGATTACCTTCACTTGCTTTTAGATTAGATTTCCGTTCAAGATCCTTAGAATGTGAAATTAATGAGACAGTTTATTCCAATTTGCAGACAATAATCTGAATTGCGGCATTATTATCATCATCTACAGCTATCGTTTTTGTGTGTCTGCTGCCAACAGTGAAACTGTCTTTTCTTCATCATTTTTTCCCTGCAGCCAGCAGCTCTATAGCTGGCTCTGTCAGTCAGTCAAGGGGTTGGTTGGTCCACAAAAATTTCCCCACTTTTTGGCGGCCACAGTTTTCGCCCCCAGAGGGCTGAAATTTGGCATGGAGGTCAAGTATGTGTGTATGAAGGTGTGTGTTTGTGTTCATGCCAATTGGTTAGCAGGTACACTTTAGCCATGCCCTTTTCCACAACTTAAGAACTGATGCACACACACACACACACACACACACACACACACACACACAATTAAGCGCCGCCCCCTTTCATTATTTGTGAACCATTTGTCATAGACACTTGTGGGGGCCATCATTGGTCTCACAGAGCGTTTCTTTTTTTCAGTGGTGTGGGTTAGCCCTGCCATCTCGTTCTGTTGGTCCATCAGTTCATTGGTTCACAAAGCTGTGCCCAAACTAGAACTTTCTGTCTCTGAGGCTGAAATTTGCCATGAAAGTCAAGTGTTTGTGTGTTTTTGTGTGTGCGTGTGTGTGTGTGAATGCATGTGTTCACCTGCCTACCTAGTTGCAGCTACTGTGAATATGTGCATATTTTCGAGATTACTCTCCCAGTAATCTGTTAATTATTTTAGTAACTGAAAGTACAGCTGCTATTTTTATAACCAGGATATTGGAGTACTCAGATTATTTGTGCTTTTTGTGCCATCTAGTAACCTAACATCTTAGTTTTTCAGTTCTACTAATCAGTTACGTAATTTTTCAAATAAGCAAGCTGTTACTTCATATTAATATTTATCCTGATTCTTTTGTTGGTACCAGAAAACTGAAAACAAAACAAACAAGCAAAAACACAACAAATTCCTGACTGCTGTTTCTGCATGCTTACTGTATAAAAGGACAATTCTGGCCAGGTTTCCGTTATTATCCTGCAAAGTTAATTATCAGCCATAGATGACAATGCAATATATTGCATTATAATAGAGAAGAATGATCAACATAAAACATAAAACATAGCAACAAAGCAACATTCCCCAACACTGTTGTTGGGGAATGTCCTCACTGTCCTCTTCCAGAAGTTATGTAAGGCAATTTCCCCTAAGAAAAGCCATGGAGTTTTTACAGTTCATGGGACTGGTCCCACATTTGGAGGAGTGGGGGTAGAACCCAGCACCCAGCCACCTGGCAGCAGTATGCAGGCCCAGGGGCCAAAGCTCTCACCTCTCCTCTCTGAAAAAGACCAGTGAGATGTGCATGACTGCACCCAGCCTTGCTAGAGAAAGAGGGAGAGAATGATGGGGAGGGGTAGGAGAAACAGCAGGAGGGATGGCAGAGGAAAGGGGTCTGGAGGTATGAATATACCAGGGTCACCCTTTCCACTCAGTCTAGCCTTACCACTGGCCTCTAATAGCCCTAGGTGGAAGCCAAACCCACCCCCCTGAATACCAACCCTCCACCTCCTTTCTCTCCTCTGTACTCCCCTTGTGTGTTTGTTCAGTAGGTCCAGACAAGGTGCCCCCACCCCCACCCCCACCCATTCCATCTACCCCCCTGACTCCATACTATATGATACTGGCTATTGTTGTAAGGAATCTGTAGGTTGGAGCTGCCGACTTCACCCCTAAGGCCCCGTTTCTCCTTACTGTCTAGGATGGAGTGGTAGCAGACTGCTGAGATCTGAGAAACACTATATTCTGTTCTTTATCAGCAGAGCGATAAGGTGTTGGAATTCTGCTCACACCTGCGAGCCCTTTGTTCAGGGCCACTATGGCATTTCACCTGCAACAGACAAGGTTAGACAGAGCCCCTATTTAATGGTTTGATTGACATTATTTTAATGTCACACTGTGGGGAGCTATATGTCTGTGAACGGAAATGAAAGTTAATCTTTGTTTTTTTTCCCCCTCTATTCTTTTCTTTTTCTTTTTTCTCTCATCTCTTTGCTCTCATCTCTTGGTCTCCCCCTCTCTCTTTGGGACAATGAATTTGTCACCTCTCTCTGGGTGTTGAGCGATGCGATTGTATGCAGGGAGGACAGTTCCTCTTTGGTTTTCTATATGCACCCTTACATAAACATTTTTATAAGACCCATATCGCCTTCACCTGCTATGTTGTTACTATAGCTTGTGTCGTATCGGACCAGTATCATTTACTGTGTGTGTGTGTGTGTGTGTGTGTGTGTGTGTGTGTGTGCACTTTTATGTATGTGTGTCCTTTTCCTTGTGCATATAGTATATCTCAGTCCCAAAGTAGGTTAGCACCTTCTAGCCTAAAATGTGCCATCTATTGTCTGTATTTCTACAAAGCTAGGCAAAAAGCAGGCGTGGGAGCATGAAAATAAACTCTGTTCCTAAGTGTGACACGTGTGCAGCTTGAGCTTGGCACGGCATCCGTGTTCAGCCTGGCTGAGCACAACTTGTTTGAATGTCATATTTATCCCTGTGTTTTGTCAGAAAATTAACTTCCTGTGAGTTTGCGGCAGAGCCGAGCATATGGCCACAGCTCTCTGGAGATGACAGCCTAGCGGAGCGGGAGCTCGCCGGTGCCGCTGCCCTGCTCTGGCGGCAGATGCTCCGGGCTTCTCCGCGATTAAGTGGAGATCATCACTGTTTTCTTTGAGCACCGCTGTGCCTTGTACTCTGAAGTGTTCCGTTAATCACTGCCTGCCTTTTCCACGCAAGCTGCCAAAGCACTCATTAAGTTTGAATCTCCCACTCGCCACTCGGTTGCTCACTAGCTTGCTCTGTCATGTGACTGAATCTTAGCAACCACCCTTTCTGCATGAGTGCAATGGTTTGTTGCACGTTTGCTGCAGGGATCTGAAAAACTATAATGTTTGCGTGTATGTGCTTGTTGAAAAGGCATATGTATTTCCTTCTCAGGCCCTGTTCTTCTGCTCACTCTTCTTTACAGCATTGTGTACACACACTGTAAAATAAGTGTTGCTCTTTGTGCCGCTGAATGTTTTCTCTAGTCTGTATATGCTGCTGTAGTCTGTTTGAGTTTCTCCCGAAGCACTAGATGCTGCCTCGTCTCCACTACAGGCCTCTGAGGGGAGTGAAGCCCTTTTTACACTCATCTTTTCGGCTTCTCCGATGGCGCCTCCTCCTCTCTCTGCATGTTATTAGCAAAACACTGCTAGTCACACTCACAGTTGTCAAACCCTACTCCACTGTGAGTTAGCAATAGAAGAAACAGAAAAAGAGCTTTTTTTGTGATTGGTGTGCACATCTGTCTCTGTATGTGTGTCTGTATATGTACCGTGTGTCTCTGTGTGTGCGCATCATGTGTAATCTTTTCATTTGCTTGTTTGTTTATGGAATCCAAATACAGGTACACAACCCAAGTCTGGTCAAAGAGAAAAGATAGAAATTGAATATCTTTGCATTCTCATTCTCAGTATCAGAAATCCAGTTGTGTTTTCTCCTACACAAGCAAGCATCCATTGTTATTGTTAAACATTGTGACATGCTTTAACCCTGATTGATCTTGATCTCCGACACAAATAATAATGTGATTACAGGCTTTTCTCTGCTTCTCTCTTCACCGCAGTGGAAAATAACATTAGATATTTCCTTTCATGTTAATCGCCTTGGTTGGAAGTATACCTCGGTGCACCATAGGCCTCGGTAATGCCTCCTTTCTTCTAAAAAAAAACATCCAAAATAACCTATTTGCAGCACACCCACACACACACATTGCTTAGCTCTGTAACACCGTTATTCTGCACCCATCAAAGCCTAGCTTGCTTGTCCTGGTGCAGCGATCATTCCCCCACAATAGCAGGATGGCATTACTGTGCTTTGAATGCATTTGCATGGCAAAGCAATAACATGCACCTTGTAAATAAAGGAACTGATCCCGTTTATCACAGGTTGGATTTCCTGGATAAAGCTGTGAGAAATGTATCCCCACCCCATGTCTCCCTCACATCGATATACAGATGGTGTTTCTACATCCTCAACTTTTCCTCCCAATAACTGCCTCCTCATCTTTGCTGTCTATCAGTCTTACTGTCTGTCTGTATTTTCTTACAGACACACACACAAAAACTTATGTGGCACTATTTGCTGCCCTGGTAGCTTGGCAGACTTCCTGATTGGTGCCAATTCTCCTCTTGTTCAATATGCAGATACACAGATAGAAAGCCGGCCCTATTCATTGAGTCCAAGCACCAAAATAGCATTTGCTGCTCTCAATCAATTATGAAGAAATTGGTTTGCATTGTTGGTGGAGGTTGTTTAGTGACTTGTAGAAGAGGCTCTTTAAATTACTCTCAAATGGGGGTGAGTCGAAAGACAGCTGGTTCAATATTTTTCCTGAAATCAGCCATAATGAAGAAAATCTTTTCCTTTTTTTTTTATCATACTTCATATGTGTGCCATGTATTTGTATCCTCAGGGCTTGTATATTATTATTCAACACAATAAACGGTTATCTCATCTATTCAGAATCAAATCTATTCACAACTGTACAAATTGCCGCTGTGCTTTCGGCGAGGTGCGGCTAATTCTTAGACGAGGAATTCCTTGTCAGGAGCAGCCAAGGGAGAAGGTGTCAGTTTGATACCGGGAGTACACTAACGGCTGTGCGGGAGCATAAGCGTTTGCTGCGCTTCGGTGGCAGTGCGTTTGATTTGAACACTGGCCACTGGTGATGCCAACCCTGTAGTCCTCATCTGAGTTGCCTCTCGAGACCTAGACGTAGACCCCCACCCCTCGCCCTCCCCAATCTCACTTCACACTGACAGTGTCGATGCCTTTTTTCACGGAATGACATGTGGCCTGAAAGCAGAACCTAGAACAGGGCTGTATAGAGACAGAGGCAACCACATGGGAGAGAGAGAGAGAGAGAGAGGGAGACAAGGAAAGAGTGAGGGAGAGAGAGAGGCTGGCAGACAATAAAGGAAGTCGTTGTATAGTATATACTTCTATCACTTGTCTATTGTTACACTGCACTAAAGAAGCTGCGCAGTATGTGAGAACTCTATGTGGGTGTACGGCGACCTAAACTACTGTACCCATCTCCCCTAGGGGCACCTCAAAGGACCCTTGTTCTGTTCTTCCTCTCAGGCCCTGGGCTCTACTGAAAAATGAGAGGCGAGGCAAGTGAGGGAGACAGGGAAGCGAGGAAAGAGAAGGGGGGGCTCGTCTCGGCTGTGTAGGAAGGCTAACCTGCGCCTCGAGAGATTCTGGCTCTTTTCAAAAGCACGAGGACAAACTCATCTCTCTCTCTCTCTCGCAGCTTCTCCCACTTCCTCCTCTGACTTGTTTAGGACCACAATCTTCAAATAGTTGTATATGATGACTTCTGCAGCTTTCTGGAGCTCACTGTATACATCCTTCACTGTTTGCTGTTCTTTCTATTGTTAGATTATGCAAAGTTTGCACTTGAAATGTGTATTATTTTCCCTGTGTGAATGGAGGAATATGATGTTTGTGACCTTGTTTTGGTTTGAGTCATATGCCCCACTGTTTCCTAATATGCCCCTAGTGTATGTAATGCTGAAAGCACATTTATTACACATCAATAATTCTGTACATTTCCTGCTGGAAAACTAATTCTCATAATAGGATTTTGTCAATGTGATTTGAATAATGATCTCAAAACATCCCATTTTAGGCTACTTAACTAAATAGAATATTACTGATTGCAACACTTATCCATGGTTGGGGTTTTTGTAACCTTCTTTTCTGTTTCTTGCCAACAGCCAATTTTCTCTCAATTAAAGCATGATATTAGCACTCAGTAGGGCATAAACAGAAATAACCGTACACTACTGAATATCATGCCTTGATTATGAGCTCAAGTGTGGGTGTACAGATGGATACAGTTTATATACACTTATTACTGTGTGTGTGTGTGTATGTGTGCATGTGTGTGTGTGTCTGAGAGAAAGAGACAGTGAGTGAATGGGTGTCCTCATGCAGGAGTATGTGTATGTTCAAACACTTTGGAGGAGGAAAAAGAAAAGCTGGAAGTTATCATCAACGCCATCCCATTAAAATGCCTAGAAGAGGATGGAAGAAGAGGGTGGGGGCGGTTGGAAGACAAAAGTCACAGGTAGAGTAGGAAGAGAGTGTATCATTACAGTGAGAGCCAGTCAGTGGTGATGCCAGTTGGCCAAAGTTAGCAGGAAGCTGTCCTAGTAAATGGCAGCAGCTGCTCGCAGTTCGAGAGAGCATGTCCCAGTCAGAGGAGAAAAGCGATGGCATCTACATTAATACTACCTTAATGGCCCATCTGGCGCTCCGTAGGGTCCCTGGCTGCGCCGCCGACTCATAGGCGTTTGACAGGCAGTCTCCAGCGCACCAGACGCGCATGGCATGCCAAATGGCGGGGAGACGCCTCCGTGGCGCACAGATCTGTCAAACTCTCTCTGACGTTGTAGTCACACAGGCAGGGGAAGTTAAGGCAAGTTTTCACACGTGATTGGTTCTTGACATGAACGAAGTGTGTTGGGGGGGTGGAGAATGAGTAGCTTGTCTATCCCTCTCTCTCTCTCTCTCTCTCTCTCTCTCTCTCTCTCTCTCTCTCTCTCTCTCTCTCTCTCTCTCTCTCTCTCTCTCTCTCTCCTTTATGCAAACACACATAGACATATTGCACACAAAACACATAGAAATATATGAACTTGCACAGGCACTCACATGCAGAGACACACAGGCATCCTAGTAGATGCTAAGTTACCGTGACCAGATTAAACCTCAATGAGAAAGCCAGGTTAAGATTAGCCAGTGGTGGATTCACTCTGCTGTGATGGCAGGGGGAGATAACAAATATTATTTTTGCTGCGAGTCACAGCCTCTCTCTGTAAACAAATACTGGAACAAATTGCTTCATTGGAGGAAACTGTGGAAGGTCTAATGAAAACGCCACAGGGGTTTCTGGCTATAATTGACATAATTGGTTGACAGTGCAGGCTGCAGTCTGTGATATGACACTGTGATGCACTGTATGGGAACTGACTGATCCTGGCTCTGTGTGGATGGATTGCCCTTGTCGATTTGTAAAGATCCCACACAGAAGTGTGCTAATAAATATATACAGCTGGGACATTTGAGTTTGGACATTGTGCTACCTGCTTGGGAACTGACTGGACAATTTAATCACATGTCAGGAAACAGATCACCAATGGGTCATGAATTTCCTCAGGCCACATAACGAGCAGATAATGAGCATCAGATTACATTGCTCCATGTTGCTTATAGCTGGGCATACAGATATGTAGTTTTAAAAATAGTCTTTCTTTAGTCAGTCTTTAGTACAAAACGCTGTCTCAGCCCAGCCTCACATCTGAGCGTTACTCCGCCAAATCACAAACAGGGTGTGACTGATATGTTTTTTTTTGTTTTTTTTTTTTAACAACCAATGATAATGTTTTTTTTTTTTTGTTTGTTTTACCCAAGCTGCTGATAGCTGATATTTTGTGCAGATGCTCAGTATCTTTAAATTTGACCAGTATTATGCAAAACATTTTAAATGAAATGAACAAAGAATGCTGTAAATGCAAAATAAAAAGATGAGAGAGAGACTGTCAAACTATATTACATAGTGAAGGAAGACACAGACACCCTAAGGTTTGATATTCAGGAAAGGCAGACATCAGCCCAGTACATTGGTAAACCACTAAATTGGTCTAATCACATCTTGTTTTGCGAAAATGGAACTCGCAGGCAGATTCTTTCACCTGAATCCCTAGTCCAGTGACGGCACAGTAAAAATCCCCCCTTACAGCAGGATGTAGACTGACTCCAGCCCATTCAGGCCCTCAGGTCACTTGAGTGTCCTGCCACCACCTCCAGCACACATCACAGTCCCAGCAGCCTGTATCGCACTGCTGGGAAACCACAGCTTGTTTCTGCGCGAGTAAACTGCAGACAAAAAGTACAGCGAGAGTACTTTCAAACGCTTGCTACCTTTCTCTACCTCACGCTTTTTCTTGAGGACAATTTGAGAGATAGCAGCAGTTCAAAAATGGAACGGAAGGTTCTTTAGGAAATGCATTTCAAATGGCTTATCCAGTAGGTATCCCCAGAGGACACCTTGGGGATAAACCTTGGCAAGAAAGGAAGATGGAGGGAAAAAAATCAAATTGGAAAAAAGACACAGCCGTGACTAAAACAGTAGAAAAAGGGAGAGAAAAGGTATCCTCTTAACCTGCCGACGCCTCTTCAGAGAAATCACAGTTTTCCCTATCAGTATTCTCCTTCTGAACATTCTGCTGTGTTCTGTGTTTATGGAGAAGCCTGGATCCGCTGATGTCTCTTGACCTCAGACTGTCTCGTATTCAGACAGCCAGCGTGGGCGATTTCTAAATGACTCACATCTATATTAGATGCTGTCCGTCCAGTCTCATTGTTTGTTGTGTGCTCTTAATAGCCTTGTTGTTGTTGTTGTTGTTGATTTTGCATTTAGAGAGATACACTGGAATGATGGAAATGTGAAGGTAGGGTTAAATGTTTTATTTAAAACCAAACAAAACGCAAAAGTAGTGAAATTAATGTCAAGAGAAGGTCGGACACAGAACTGCTGCCAAGTTTTGTGTGTGTGTGTGTGTGTGTGTGTGTGTGTGTGTGTGTGTGTGCGCGCCTGCCTATGGTAAGGGTCGAAAGGAAAGAGAAGAGAGAAAAATATCAGTAATCAGCAAAAAGGGGGAATGCAGAGAGAAGAGCAGGAGGCACTCTGCAACTTTTACTCTCATTACCAGCTATGTTGCAGGCAAGACATAGCCTTTGAAGAGCTTGTGGCAAAACAGGCAAATATGAATACATATGCCCTCTACTTGTTCCCTCTTTCTCATGTACTCTCTCTCTCTCTCTCTCTCTCTCTCTCTCTCTCTCGCTTTCTCTCTCTCTCTCTCTCTCTCTCTCTCTCTCTCTCTCTCTCCCTCTCCCTACATCTCTCTCTATCTTTCTCCCTGGGCATATCCGTTCCTTAGTGGCAAGCCCAGCTGGGGGGTTTCTGTAGTACTGTGAGTGAACCTTCCCTGTCTCCTGCTGTAGTCAACTGTCCCTGCACGACACACAGACACACACGCTTAACTTACCCATGCCTCCTATACTAACTTTGTTTCACTTAATCTATTTTCACTTCATCCTCTTTGACTTTTCATAGACATCTACATCCATGACCAAATCAAAATGGATAATTTACAGATTTTTCTTCCTAAACACTCCTCATTGTTTAATCTGAAATTTCTAAACAAATTACTAGTTTGAATATTTTTTTTTCATCTTTTCTGCAACACTTTCAAAGAACATGACCCTCTCCACTAAGTCTTCCCATACTTTCATACTCAGTCTACCCCACTACCACTAGAGGGAGCTTATATTATGCAGTGGCCTAATGCTAGGAATCTGTGGTACCGTTGCTCCATTGAGGAGGACACAATCCTGCAAATGTTTCCCATCCTCTTCCTAAATACAATAGATTGCAAACTAGTCAAGAGGAAAAGACATGACTTGGCATTAGGAGTGTGCTTTTCTTCTATTAAATGAAATAATTGTCACTCACGTGCACATTTGAGTGCATGTGTGGACTTGTGGGCTGCACCAGTGTGAGTCCTTGTGTGCATGTATGGAGGTGATAATTCTACAGTTGCTGAGAAGCACGGGCAGGGAGTGTAATAACAACAAGGAGCGTGCCTCGACGTGCTTTCAATCTGCTCCACCAAAATGTAATGACTCTGGGTAGAAGTCTGGTCATCCCAACTTGATCAAAAACAGAGGGAAATCTGCAAATGATTTATTATATCCTGTGGAGATTCATCAATTACACATGTCAAAATGATGCTGAGCTGAAAATTAAAAGGCATCTTTCGTCACCATTATTCTCATAATATAGATGGAAAGTGGGAGAATGAAAACACTGCTGTCAGGAGAAGAGAGGAGAACCACAATCTCTGGTCCGAATTACACAGTATTCAGTTGATTCTTTCTTTCAAGAATAATTGTTAGTTATCTTTACACAGCAGTTGAAATTTTGGGCATTTGCAAATACAACGATATAGTATTATTTTGAAGATACAATTTACTGTGAAGTCAATAAATACCATATATTGCCCATTAGTTATACTACTACTTTTACTTCTTTACTACTCCTGCTAATAATAATGATAACATAATGATAAGTTACAATATAACCTCCAATATGCTAATCAACAATGTAAACGTTAACATCTGTCTTTACTTCTTGGAATTTATTTGGTTTTATCTGATTTATAGGCACCTTATACATCACAAACACATACTACAAATTTATCATGTCTTTCCCTACCTACTGCACATTTTAGCCCTCTTCTATTTCATCAACCTCCTCAAGACTAATGCATATTGCCAGTTAATCATATTTTTCTGTCTCTGTCCCTCCCTAATAAGACTGTGGTGACATGACAGCATCTGGACTAGAGTCCCAGAGTTGTTCTGCTGTAGCGCTACACGTTCTCCCCTCTCACGCTACTAAAACAGGTTAGGCCGATGGGATTCACTGCATTCTCTGCTCCTCTCCTGCACTCCTCCTGGCCTTTTCCTGTGACAGGGCTGCCGATGATACAGATCCACTGTGACATTTTACATTGTGCTCCTTAATTGCAGCAGCTGATAGTGGGATAGCTCATCATATAGCTGCATACCCCCTCCCCACACCTCACCTCCAAATTTGGCATTCTTTTTTTTTTTTTTTTTTTTTTTTTTTTGAGGCATGCAGTGAAGAGTGGGGCACAAGTTAGACTAAAATCCATAGTCCGTGTGCTTTCTTTCTCTTTAATGCAAAGCAGTATGCAGTTTTTACTGCTTGAAGCTCTAACTGTGTATTGTAAGTTTCTGCAAATCCCCAAACGACATTGCTACGTCAGTAGTGGTGTCATTATATTCAAAATGTTCATTCCATTGAACTTTGAACTGACACTTTTCTTGTAAATCTTCAATCTGCTTTTCCAACATTGACATAAGTGGATATATCTAAGCCACAGCCTGCTTGTCCGCTCCGCACTTGACTCTGGTGTCGTGACGCTGTGCCCTCCAGTGTCTCCCATCGCTGCTGACTCCCAAACTGAAAGCCAGACTGAGCCTGTGTGACAGATGCAGCTCTAATTATACAGTTGTTTTAAGGCTGTCAGGTTGCAGCGAAAAGGGAGCCAGCCATTTGGGGAAGTGAAGGAGGGCGGAGGGGGTATGGAGTAGCGGGGGCCGAGGGGGGGGGATGGTTTGATGGACGGACATTGTAACACCAACATCTGGTGATAGCTACAGCTGCCGTATCGTTTTCCCCACCGCCAGCTTGCCGGCTAAATAAATATTGCCACGATCTGTCTTGTACTAGCAAGTGTAAATTACCTTAACACGTCAATAACCAGTTTACAATGATGTTTTTTCCTGCCATTTCAGAACATATATTGATTTCACATTGCTGTTAAATGGCATGATCTTTGTTTGCTTCACCTGTTCTTTGTTTTCAGATAGACTCCGACTCAACTTGGCAGGAACAAGAAAAAAGAATGGGGGGAAAAAACTGTGCTCTGTATTGACCATGCAGTTATTCCACTCTTGCACTCCATCACTGAATGCAGAATTCAATTCATCATATTGAATATAGTGTTTATTATGATAGAAGATATTTCCCAGTTGTGCTCAATGGAGGGAGCATGGGTCAGATTTGTGGCTGTGCGTGTGTATTTGTGTGGACTTGTTTGTGCTTTTTTACAATGGAAGTATGTGCTTGTGTGCGTGCATGGTTTTAAGTGTCAAGTGTGCATACGGAAGTTGCAGCCCTTTGTGTGAGCCACAATATGTAAAGTGTAGTGCTATATTTGGAGGCTCAAGGTCACACCATCTGCATTGTGCCTTTTGTATAAGGAAACTGACAATGATGTCGTATCCGTCAAAAACAGATGAATGAGTCCCAGGGTATTCTCTACTGGGCTGATATCTTGACAAATCTATTACACATCATTGCCTGTATTTTTTATGTCAAAAGTTGAAACCTTTTGAACATCTTTTGGAACACAGAACAGTGTGTTTAATTGTTGATTAACGGCTCAGGAGCCTATCAAAGATGGCAAAAATGAGAGAGAAACTAATTTACTTGCACACAGCTTCCCTGAGTTATTTGAACCCCACTATAGACAGAGAGAAACAGAACCAACATGTTCTGGCAAAATATTAGTGTAGCACTTGGTGTTCCACATCACAGAGACAAAGAAACCATGTACTATGTCTTATACACGATTTCTTTGTATCTGTGCCATGTTCATGTAGCCTCCATCTGAGGCTTCATGCTTGTGCTTTGTGTGGATGTGCATACATGTGAGTGTGTGCGCGTTTGTGTGCGTGTGTGTGTGTGTGTGTGTGTGTGTATGGGAGCATGTACATCTGTGTGCCCATGAAGCATCTCTGCAGGCACACTTGCACTTCTATATTGTATGTGTCTATTTTCATGCATATGGGTTCCTTCTCTTGAGGACAGATGTTGGGAAACCCACAAAATCAGAGTTGAAGCCACACTATAATCACAGCGATTTTAATCAAGGTCTTGCATTGTGACCCACTTATTTTCTCGCAGTGCTGATTGCACTGCAGCACGGTGACGACTAGCATTACAAACTGCAGTCTGTGATTAACCTTCACATCATATACATGTCCCCGAACCAGCATACAGGGATTCCTAATCCCAAAATTACACCCACTTGGACTGGGAAACCTCTCCCTTTGTCAAATTTAAACATTTTCCTCTCCCCCCTCTCCCTCGTCCGCCCATCCTGATATGATACAGTGATGATACTTGCTCCCCTGTATATGAGCAAATTGAGGTATGTCTGGGTGCATGATATTCCCAAGTGACATATTTCAGTCAAACAACCCCATCACCATGCACATATACATTTGCGCACACACACTAACTCACTCACATGCATCCGGGCTTTCTAACATAAATGTACAAACACCCTGAATGCACAAAAATGACTAACTGTTCACTTCAGAAGCTATCTACAAAGAATTACAGCAACGCGGCTTAGAATGCCAAGTGAGGTAATGAGACTGTGTCTACTTAGATACTTTTCTAGATTCTATATTTCCCTTTCAAAGTTGTTATAGGAAAGCCGCATTATATGGCATCTTGTTGCCATGTTGCACTTTTTTATAACTTCCTGGACTGTTCCAAGTTACTCTCTTTCAAGCTTTATGTTGCTGTCTACTAATTAAAAATGTAGCAAAATAAATATGAACTGGGAAAGCAGATGATTACTGTTGTTGTTTGGTACGCTGATGTTTTTGTGAAGACATGAAAGCACCACACTGTATCTGCCACATGTTGAAAAAATTCTTTGACCAATACATCAACTTTATTAAGATATAATAATCTGCATTTCTGCATGCGAGACACATCTTTCATGTTTCTGGGATATTTTCTTTGCTTTTGTGGGAAAGCATGCAGATGATCTCTGCAACATAGTTCTCTATCTTTTAAATCAAAGTAACCATGAAATATGATACAGATGGGCCACACACACACACACATTAACACACTCATTCAACTTAGTCATATGTGCTTTTCACATGCGCTTTTTTTGATTTTTAAGGAAATATCATTATTTTACCAATCTTGGGCATTTTCAGCAGTGTTATAATTTTCACATCAGTGATAATAAAGGAGATTGATTATTCATTTACATGCTTCAACACCATTTAATTGTTTTGCCAGAACACTCAAACTTGGGGTCAGCAGGGCTCTTTCTCATTTACACACAGACGCACATACACACACATAAACATATTCATACATGTGTGCACATACTCCACCCCCCATCCTTCCCAGAGGGTCCTCCCAATCATGCCCAGACTAGAACTCTCCAAAATACCCTGTCCCCCTATCAAACACACACTGTGCTCCCCCTCAGCCCAATCCCTCTTATTCCTCCAACATCTCAATTAATACCCCTTAGGAGGTGAAGCATCCTACAGCGCCACAGAGACTCTGTGGATGTGGATTCTCCCCGTTTGTGTTAACCACAGATGCTGCAGTGCCATTATTTCAAACCACATCTCTCAGCTATCCCTCTACTCCCTTTCTGTGCTAATCAACACCAATAGATTAGATGTGTTGATCCATGATCACTTGTCAAATGCAGTGTGTATATGTATGTGCATGCATGTACATGTTTGCCTGCATATTGTTGGCTTATGTGGCAGCATCTTCGTGTATTGGACAGTCAGTCTGCTTTTGTTCTCAAGATCTCTGATTACTTTTTCTTGAAAAGCTATGAAGATTCACATTCCTCTTTTTCTTGTGTTGTTGCTATTTCACATTTACCTTTGCCTTTGGACTTATGTGAAATTTGACATTTCAGCCTCTTACTGCACAGGAACAGTGCATTGGAGCTATAGAAATATTGAAGTAGTTAAAAAAAAAAAAAAACATCCTAAGTTGGTCAACTTGAATAGCTTGGTAGTTAACAAATTTTTTCAGTGACTTTTTGTTTTTAAAAATATATTGTTGTTTTGCTCTTTGATAGCTTGTGACTTTCTTGAATTAGAAGTATGACCTACTAACAAAGCTGAAGGTTTATATAATGCATCATTGTGACAGCCGTATCACTTATACTATACCTGTAGATTGGCAACAATCTGTGTCCCTCTGTCTCTCTCCTCTCGCCCTGTCTGTTCCTCCTGTTCAGTAGCTAATGGATTGTTGTGGTTTCCAGGGTCTGCTCCAGAAATGTTCTCCTGCGGAGATCTCATAAGAAGTGCCCTCAGCTGGTCCCTCCGTCTGCCATTAGGCCTCTCCACACTTTTTATCCCTAGACCTCCGAGACCCCAAACTGCCAAATGAGTTGAATTATGGCCAGTTATGTGGAGTGGACCCAGCGTCACGGGGGAGAGGCCTGAGTCAGTGGAACTAACCACACTCCTGACCATTAAAAGGCAGCCTGACACTGCCTCTTCATCTTCTCCCCTGCTCTCAAAGGCTGGCGCTGCAAACCCATGTTCCCCTGAGGAGAGTCGCAGTGCAGCAAACCAACCAATGAGCCAGCCAGTCCGTCAGTCAGTCAGGCAGACAGGAAGGCTACCAAAGCACTGATCGTCTCCATACTCTACCTCCCACATCATTAAAGTTGTTAAGCTCTTCTTTTTTCTTTTATGGTTTTTCATTTCTCCCCTATTTTTGAGCTTGTTCTTGCCCCATATCTTCTGCTCTCCCTCAGCTATCTTTTTTATTTGGATGCTTCCTTCTATATTCTTCATTCACACTCCCTACCTTTTTTTCTATTTCTTTCACTGCCCTTCAGCTTAGTGGGTGGAGTTGAAGGGTTATAACCACACAAGGTTAATTGCAGCAGCTAAAACAAGCATGGCGGCCAGGGCCCCAGCCACTGTATAAAGGAGGTCACTGGAGTCAGGCAACCCCCACAAATCCACTCGCAATGCCCGCTGTCACAAGGCTGCTGATCACACCAGGCTAGGGGACCACTGTCTGCATGCCTGACAGATACAGGAAACACACACTGTAAGCACACACACTTGAACACGTGCACACACACGACACACACAAACATACACACACGGCACTGAATTTGATCTGTCACAATAACAGGGGCATCATGAAATGATGGATACAGCCCTTTTTTCTCCTCTCTCTACCGTTCTGCCTCTCTCCTGTAATCTTGATGCAGTGTGTAATGTTTGCTGTAGCCGGCGGCTGAAATTGAATGAATGATACAACCAGAGGTGCTGGGATTACCGTGGGTAGAATTGATGGTATCTGTCCAATGATGTGTTATTTTGTGGAAGTGAGGCAACAAACCGGAGAGAGAAATGATCGCAGCACTCTGTATGATTTTACAGTTTAAGTGGTGAAAGACAAATAGAATAACAGTGATGTGCTAGCAGGGGTTGTAAATGGTTGAATAATTTTCCTCGATTTCAACATTCATTTATCTTTTCTACAACCATCTTTTGCAGGGCTCCGCGTGGCGGCTTGAATGCTGTTTATCCCTCTACCCTCCATTGTAGCATCAACTAGCTCAGTGCCCATCCTTAGAGTTGAGACGGGTTGTGGCCAGTCGCTACTCCCCTAATAGGGTCGGCTCATGAAGGGGTCAAAGATCAACTAATGACACCTGCAATGGATGCTTCTGCCTGGAAGCCTAAGCTAAGGCTGGTCAGGGGCTTGTGGGAATAAAAATGTGTATGCTCTGAGACTTAGCAGGCTGGACCCGGGTCAGGCACAGACCATTGAAAAGACTAAATTCAGCTCTTTCTGCTGGTCTGGGGCGCTAGCCGAGGGTCCTGGGCTATTGTTGTGAGGTCAAGTTAAAGCCAGCCAGATTGCCAGAGCAGCTGACAACCATTCATCACACATGCAGCAGCAGTACAGCGCTCTATACCCGTGAACTGTGGAGAGACACTTATCTGGGTTAAAGGCTTTCGAAGAAACTTTAAGACTTCACTTTTAATTATAAATGTAATTTTAAAGGTGATATTTTTTTGAGGGGAGGGGGGTTATTTGAAAAAAACAAACAAAAAAAAAACCAATGTACTTTACTATTTTTTCTTCTCAGTAATTCCAAACAAACATCTGAGGATATGAAATCAAAAAAAGGCATACCGGCTTTGTATTACTGGCTGCCACCTTTGTTGAAAATTGTGACGTGATGTTGATGGAATGAAAAAGGCATAACTCAACTCTTAGGGTAGCTCAGCACCCACCTGGAATTTCTATTGTGTGCGCATGTTAGAGTTGACTTGTAATTCATCTTTAAAAAAGGCAGCGGTTGCAAACATGTTTTGACTTAGTGACTAAATAATTGCCTTTTAGTGACAAACATGAAGATTTGATGACCAGCGTACGCTGCAGCACTTTAACAACTTTAACCAACTCTGAGGTGAAGAAAATAATTTGATGCTCAATCTGTTTTACCTCAAAAACCCCACGCACATTCAGTATCTTGGACAACAATGGCCTTCCCCCGAGCTAACGGTGCAGCAGAGAGGCTCCTCTCCAATGCTGGAGCCATAACTTTAAGAACACATTGGAGCACTCTGCCTCCCCCTTATTTTCCTATTCTCATACAGGCAGGAGACTTTAAGAAATTAAGTAATTAATTAATTAATTAATGCAGTTAACTTTTTAAAAAAGTCTGTGGACCATTTATCTTATCTGCCAGTTATGTTTGATATACTGTATTTCAGTGGACTAAGAACATCAGTGAATGCTCTGATACACAGTAGCCTATACTGGAGCAAAACACTGAAAATACTGCCCCTTTTCTATTCATTCAATCAAAGATCGGTTTTGTATCGAGAATATATTCTGAATTGAATTGGCACCCAAATATTGTGACGCTATTGAATTGGGGGATAAGCTTATTGTCTCAGGCCTACAAAATAAAAATGATTTGTCACAACCTTTATTTGTCATTTTTGTATTCCATCTTGGTCTAAAATTTAAATCCCTATGGACAGTTTTATGTTTTTTTGTTTTTCACTTAAGTGTACAACACTCTAAAGGTGCACACACAAACTGTGTATGCCACATAACATTTTCTCCAGCCTTTGCCACCTTTGTCTCAAGAAAAAACCCTTTTTTGATATATTTGCATCTAGAAAATGCTATCTGCAAAGACAGAATTTTCTTCCTGCCACTCTTGAATGTACAGTATGCAGTTATGTGTAATTATTGTATGTTTTCAGGCAGGCAGGCAGGGAGACCATGCTGTTGGCTATGAGGGAAAAATTAAATAAGAAGGGCTATTTTTCTCCCCTATGTAAACAGCTGGCAGCATCCCATGCTTGCACAATTAATGGGCATCTAATTGGCAATAATCATTTTTACTTAAGCAAATTTGAAATAGGCAGTTGCCCCTGGAACAAACAGCTGTTGGTGGAACCTTCTGGCAACACAATGTAGATGTTCGAGGACGTGGCTGATCTATGGTTACAGGAGGTGGTCCATACATGTAAACTTACGTACCCAACTGCTGGCGCACACTCGCACATGCCTTTCCACCCAAGTCTGTCAACAGTCTTTTCTGACATTTGCAGGTTCATTAGATGCATGTATCATTGGTAACCCACATCACTCCTCATTATTATCACACATGCTCGTCTTAAACTTTGAAACTAAGTCTAGTCCTATTATTTTACACCCATTTAACCCTTTATAATCCAGGAGTCTTCAGTACCACTGAATTAAACAAAGCATGGCAACTAGAGAAGTGTAGAGGGTGCACTTTCCTTAATTAAATGACTGTAGTTACATGGGCATCTGTGGATGTTTGCCATGTTTTGCTGGATTTCGTAGGAGTAATAACACTAATAATAATAATGATAACGATAATGATGATGATAATATAATAATAACAACAGCAACAATAATAATAATTATAAAATCAGTATCATCTTTAAATTCCTTAAAATTTCCTTCATTGCCTTCATCAGTTTTTATCAACATCTCTCGGTCATTTACATAACATCCAGCAGAGTAATACTGATCAAAGATCACTAACTGTGTTACTTTGAAAATCTTCCTCATATTGACCAATGCCGTGCCAAATTCAGCAACATTCTAAGGAACTTCTTAAATATCAGCTAAAGTGCATTAGACTCTGAGGTCATCAGTATGGCTGCCCCTCCAGTCACGTTGTCAGTTTTATACTTGCACTGTTTTTGTTACCTTTGACAGAGGCTGACTTGACTGATTCTCTGTTAAAAATGCCGTGGCTCACCCAGGAAGAACTGGGCGGTTGTGACTCAGGAACTTTGAACCCGCATGCAAGAAAATCATCTAAAAGCAATAAACCTTGAACACCGTTACTCAGTGTGTGGAGTACATGATGTGAGAAGACTTTGCAAAGAAAGTTAAACTTAAAGACATGAGTGTCAACATTACATTTTTCCGCGGTGTCAAGGGCATTTTAGCCAGTTACTCATATTTTGTTTAGCATTTTTATTGAACCCTCCATTCACAAATTTTAAGGTCGACCTCTCTAGCGTGATTGTATAGAGTTGTGATTTCATTCAACAGAAAGCACCCACACCATGAAGGTCATGATAACATAATAAAATATTATTAAAAAACAGTCCACTACGAGCAGGAAGGACAGAGCCTTGTGGCAGGGAGATGTGGTAGCAGTGAGCAATGAATTAAACACAAAGTTGTGCTTTGCCATATAACTTTAGGTTGCTTGCATAACCCTAGTTCTCAGAGTAGCATGAGTAAGATGTCTCACTGTGAGATCCACCTCCGTGTGCATTTCTCAGAAGCTTTTATTTCATTACGCCAAACCTGATTGGCTGGTGGTGGCGTTGTCTGTTTCAGATAGATACACCTACCCTTAATAGCGTGCACTATAATGTACCATTCAAAATAAGCACCTCTTCTCACTCTGCCCCAGCAAGAGGGGAGGCCTAGTAAAGTCATCCTACTCATGCTAGTCTGAGAACTGGGGTTGCAAAAGTAGCCTAAAGTTCGCATTGATGGCATATGGAGATTAGCCCACGATACCAAAACCTTCTTCCTTTAAACTCCATGTTGCTGTTGGTATAGGTGCATAAGGCATGAACTGGACACAGCATGTGCAACTGCTGTTCTTCAGGGTAAGAAAAAGGCAATGAAGGTCAGTAGGAGAGCCAACCATCCAACCATCTTGGTCACAAAGGTAGGGCTCGACTTCAGTGACACTCTGGCATGCCCTGGGGCAAGCTGAGTGCATGAAGGATGCACTGAGAGCACTGGCCCTTTTAGAAGATGCTACAGTCAGCAACAACACTGTCTTATGAGACACATGTTCCAAGTCAACTTCGTCCAGTGATTCAAAAGAATAACCAGAAAGACCATCCAAAACCACTGCCAAGTTCCATGAGGTGCCTGCAAAAAAGAGTCTATGTACAGTCTATGCGCCCTTTTCATAAAACTGCAGACAAAAGGATGTTGGCTAGCTGTTTTACCTTTAAATCCCACATGGCATGTAGCACTAGCAGCCAGGTACACCTCAGTTGTTGAGAAGGCTTTTTTGTTTGTCAGTCAAGTCCTGCAGGAATTACAAAATCTCACCAACTGGACATTGAAAGGAAACATGTCCCTCCTCATGACACTGCTCCTCAAACCAATCCATTTACAGGCATAAAAGGACCTGCTGGAGGAGGCTCCAACACTCTGGTTAGAGTATTACAGTGTATTACAGGCTAGGTCCATTCTCCATGTAGTGGCGTACTCCTGAACAACAGATCCACCCCCAGATTAAGAACTCCAAGGACATGTGTCACTTTCAGAGACAGGAGATGTTTGCTGCTCTATAATATGCTCTATATAAGTCTGTGTGCCAGCATATGTAGGCTAACTGATGGGAATGTAAAACCCCACTGATGGATGATATAAGCTGACAGTTGTGTTGTCTGTTCCTGCTAGAACATGATGTCCACTGAGAAAGGGAAGAAAGTGCTTCAGGGTAAACAAAAAAAAAAAGAAAAAGAAAATAATAATAATAATTATAATTTATGTGGGACCACTGGAGACTGATGCTCCAGAAAACTCTCACTGACCACGCCTCGAATATTGTGCTCCAGCCCAACAAACTCACATCTGTGATTACCTTCCCTGGCAGGACGGTGCCCATGGTCACCCCTTGTACCAATAAAGCTGAATGTGCCATTATGCATTCCCCCATGACAGTTATCCTCTATGCAGTATGATGCACAGGGTCTAGTCTGAGGGAGGCCACCCAGTGCTAGAAATCCCCTTTGTACAATTGGTCGAGTTGGGCTACTAGTCCAGCTGACGCCACCAGCCCCAATAATTGAGGACATAATCTGAAAGGAACAGATTGGTTTAGATGAAAATGCATAAGGCAAGCCCTGAAAGCTTTCACCGTCTCTGCTGACAGGCAGCATGTGAAGGACACATTCCAGAGTCCAGAGATAACCCCAGGAAGAGTCTCCTCTGCACTGGAGACATCACACTCGTTCCAGTGTTTATTATAAAAACCCAGGCTTGTCAGGTGTTTTATGAGGGTATTTGTTTGCGTCATAACCTCCTGCTGCGACTGTGCCAGAAGGAGCCCGCCATCTAAATATGTAGCCAGATGAATGTCTTGCTGTCTTGTCTGGGCTATTGAGCCTTGGCACACTGCACAAGTGCTTGTGGCAGACACCCCAAAAAGTGAACCTTACATATTTCCTGTGTGGAAGATGAATTGGAATGTGGAAATATGTGTCATTCAGGTTGACAGATGTGAACCAATCGCCCTGGAGCACCAAACGTAGCAAGGATGCATGAGTGATCATCCTGAAGTTGTACTTTCTGAGGTATTTGTTCAGAGCCCATAGATCCAGGATAGGGTGAATGAATTTTATTTCCAAACACAGAGTCGAGCCCCAGAGTGTTTGTCCCCTCAGGTTTGAAAGAGAGTCCATCTTGTTGGCTGGAGTCCTAACAGGGAGGAATGGTGTATTAGCCGGTATGCTAAAAACATACATCTGCAAGGCCCACTTGGGGCCCTATCTTGCGCCAGACTCCCTAAACCCGCTATTTGCGGATTTAGGATTTAGGTAGAGGCGTTCCCCCGTAAAAGTTGCTATCTTGTGCACCTCCCGCTATCCGCAAAACACCTCCGCTACCCGCTATATTATGAATAGGCGTGTTTTGGGCGTTATGCCAGTTAAACCAATCAGTGTGCCAGGTGCCATTGCCTTTAAGGGCAGGCTGCGCTATCCTAAATCCTAAATCCTAAACCCGCGATGGAGAGAGGGAGGTAGATTTTCTCAGGGCTTCTACTGAGGCTAAAGCAAGTTGGCTTTATATATATATATATATATATATATATATATATATATATATATACATATGATATATTATATTATAGGCGAGTTAATTCGGGAGGTGGAGCCACATGTGTCCAAGTGGACGTGTCACAAGGTTGTACTGATTGAGTAAAATCCCCGGCCACACAACACACACACAAGAGGCAGAGGTGGAACTATGTGTAAACTAATTTATTGACAAGGTAGATTGGGCAAATAAAATATTAAAAATAAAAATATAGCACAGCTGCTGGCTTATGATAAAACAATAAAACGTGCTGGCGTAAGTGTCCAATTAAAACAGTCTTTCCTCTAAACAGTCTATATGAGTAATATACTCAGTCCATAACGGCGGCGTCCCGGTATCAGTCCGGCCGTGTGCGTGGTGAGGCTCCGTCGGGGCGCGCATTGAAGCCGCCTGGGCGCGCTCTCTTAACAGCCCAAACTTTAGGGATAGCGGATAGCGGGTGGTCCTGACCACCCGCTATCCGCTATCCCTAAAGTGTGTGCGCAAGATAGCAACTTTAGGGATAGCGCATGAAACACGCCCACGAACACACCTCCAGGCGCAAATGACGGAGTCGGCATAAGGATAGCGGGTAGCGGGTGGCGCAAGATACCGTTTAGGGATAGCGGAAGCTCCTAAATCTGCAATTTGCGGGTAGCGGGTAGTGGCAGCAGATAGCGGGTGGCACAAGATAGGGCCCTTGGTGTGCAAAGCTGGATACATATCCGCTGAGCTACTGTGGTTGGTTTTCTGAGGCTGTTGAAGACCTAACTGTCTAATGGCTAGGGGAACAAACGCTCCAGTCTATGGTGAGGATCGGAGAGCCGAAGTGTATCAAAGGCAGTTAGAGCCTGATGACAAAGTTAGCAGCTAAGATGGTGGATGGTCTGTGGATGGTTAAGCCAGAGAACCTATAGAACAGGTTGACAAGCAAGAAGAGGTTTTTTTGATGGCGCTGTATCTCAGCACAAGCTATTTTATGGTAGTTGGATTTACCTGACGCAGACGTTGCAGTCATCAGCCAATCAGGGTTGGTGTAATGAGATAAATGCCTCTGAGGAATACGCAGGTTGGCACATCCCATAGTGAGTCATCAAAACAAATGCTATAAATGAGAACTCATCTGAACTGGAGTTACTTAGACTGAAAGCCAAATAGAACATGAGGAAAAAAAGAAGAAAAACCCAGTTCAATTGATGAAAGTGCAGTGAAAGGACAGTGTAAGACTTTTTGACATTGACTTAAGACTCCTGATATAATGCACAACTTCATTTACATGGTGAACTCACTTCTCTTTTAAGCCTTCCCTCTGATGAAAGGTGGAGTGATGGAAAGAAAGGAGGGAGAGTGAGTGTGTGGGACGTTGTAAAGTAATGTCAAATAACCTGATTGTGAGAAGGGAATGGATTAAAGGCATTGTTTGAGCTGGAAGAGGAGGTGCCTGCAATACTGCTGGCTGCCTTCTTATCTCGCCCTCCAACAGTGGTCTAATCTGTTGGTCGAGCACGGCTGCAAATAATTTCCATCCGTCAGACAGACAATGGAGCTGCCACCTTGTTGTGCATCACGGATTACTGTACTGTGCATCCTGTCCTGCCCCTACATACACCCCTGACAAAGGACTTAATTGAATATCCATCCATGGCTAATTTGAGTGTGTTCCATGTGGGCACACACACAAGCATACGCTTAAAGTCCATATAAAAATACATACAAACAGCAGACTTTTACTTGTGTGTGCTCCCTACAGCACACACACACACACACACACACACACACACACGTAGACAAACACTGCACTGATTGCACATACCCCCCATAGGAATTTATTTTGAGGTGATTTATTCATTTAGTCTGATGTTGAAAGTCAGGAATTATTGCATCCAATCCTTACGGCTAAACTGTAAACAAATTGGATGGACCAGATTCAATTAACTCCATCTAACCTAACATATAATTACACAAAAGCGGAGAGTGAAGAGTAGGAGATAATGGAGTTTTTTACCCTTGAACCTTAACCCTACTTTTCCCATTTGTTTATCAAATTAATTTAAGCCTGTAGATTTGTAATGCTTGGGCTTAAATACATATAATCACCCATTTTAGCTTCATATTACACTTGTGCTTAAACTAATTAATCCTCAATGTTTATCATGCATAAGCAGTGATGGCTTTGCATTATATGTCTACAGAAGTCAGGTTTTTAATTTTTATCAAAAAATGTTGGTTGATTTCCTATTGTCCTTGTGTTGTGGCCAACCTTGAATGACATTGGTATTGATAATGGCATATTGATGGTTTGTCCCAGTACATTTTTTTCACAGAAAAGTCTTTCTGTATTAAAGTGTATTTTTTTTTTTTTTTTTTAATTTCAAATTTGAGTTGTAAAACAAACACTTAACATCATAGGCATTTTGTGAAAAACAAATTCATGTGTCTGAGGGAGTAGAATTTGGTCAGTTGTAATGCGCATGATGGCTGTCCATGTTTTCTTAATTGAAGAGAATGTCTGCTCTGGTTTTCAGAAGTGACAGCTGTGCTTCATCTCATATTGATGTGTTAAACAAAACACTGCCCGCATGTTTGCCTTAAACTAAGTAGCCCTTAACTGCTTGGACAGACAGCAGGCTGTTGCACTTTATGTATTTGTTTATTTTCAAGATAAGGGGCCTCTTTTATGGATAAGCAGCTGACGCTCCTGCACTGTCAAGCTGGGACGGGCTGAGGGAAGATAAAATGGAGTCTGTTAATCTGGTGCTGGTGAGCGGGTAGAGCGATGTTATTGACCTACGCTGGCAGCAATGTGTTTCAATTATACACCGCCATCCATTTGTCAGGCAAGCGGAGCGATGGGGGGGACACGGGGTTCAGGCCTGGGTTAGAGTCATTCTCCATCACTTATGATGTGTCTTTGGAAAGCACTTTAATTGAATTACCCAATTTATTCTTCAAGCAACAATGCCCTGGCCCAGACCCATGACGTGAAACAATTAGATACAAGTTTAAAATCGGGCAGTTTGCATACTTCATCTTTTCATGGGGTACGCAGGGAAGGAGACAGCTAACTTATGGAGACTTTCCTCTCTCTCTTAGCCTGAATGAGTTGTATTAACTTTAATTTGATTGGAGGCTTTACCGAGACAATTATTCTGTCTCTTACACCTTTTTTAAGAATGTTTGAGGAACAGCTTTATGAAATCTCTGCAGGCCTATAGCATGGTAAATGGGCCTGAGTATGTGCTGCTAGCCACCCGAATGCACAGTGCACCATGTGTATGTATTGTGTAGGAATGTAACTGGTAATTTTTCAGCAAAAAACAAAGTCCCAATCCCTTGGCTAAGTGGGCAGTTGAGAATGTAATGTATTATGGTATATGAGCAACTTAAAGATAACTTTAGCTGACATACGGGCAGTTTACCCCTGACCAGAGTTGAAATTTTCTGGGGATTGTTGCTAATTCATACAATCCATCATAGCTCACATATGGACTATACAAAGTGCCTAAAAATGGCGGCCTCCTGGTTAACTCTCCAAACGTCTACATCTGTCTTGCCATTTTGGAATTGCTGCATGTGCAGTGCACATTGTCAGAACTAGGGCACGCTGCTACCATTGGAGTTTTCCTCTTTGTTTGCTGCTGTAAGCTTCTAAGCAGATTTCCTTGAATATTTTCCCTGATATTTGCAAATTGCACTTGTGCGAGTGTGATTAATTCTAATCAAGTTCAATTTATTCTGGTTGAGCAGCTGGAAGAGGCCTGAGTGTTGCCTGTGTACTGTCTGTGAGCTGTCTGAGAAGACGGCCAGGCTGTCGATCACCTTAGCCCCAGTTCCAGGTGTAGGGAAGGTGCTTGTGTCAGACGCACACTGGCCTACTTGCACTCTGGCCCTCGCACCTGGCCGTTCACCAAACCCTGATTGTTAGTTCATCTGTTTTCACCAAGACAACAAGTCTTGCTGTCTGTTCCCTCTATCTGTGTCTAATCAACAGTGTCGCTCTCACACTATCTCCACAGCTCATCTTGTTAAGGGCGAAGAATAGTGGATAAAAATGTACTCTATATAAGCATGTAATGTACACCAATTATGTTAATTGCAGTGTTGCAGATGGCCCAGTGTTGATTGCAGCTTTAGGATCAGGAGAGGCAGTCTGAAATTTGAACGTGGGAATCACGTGACGCTCATTACTGCACAACCTCAACCAAATATCCCGTCTTCACTCGTCATCCATCTGTGCTGACTGTCTTTGACAGATAAGACTGTGTGGAGAACTCTGGGCAGCTCAGGAGTTGCACAGCAAGCGGCGGAGAAACACTATCCCTAGTTTTAATTGGCAGTTCTCTTGTTAAGCTGAATTTGGGAGTGTTCTCAACACAATTAGCATAATAAGTAATCTAAAACAGCAATGATTGGCAGATAGGGGGAAAAGGAGGACAGACAAAGGGCTACACATCTGTTACAGTTGTGCCATTGTTCTGTGGCATTGTCTGCCTAAAACTGTCAGTGGTCACCCCAAATGATTATAAGAATAGAGGAATATAGTATTACAAATTAATAGCAAATATACAACATATATAAAAAGTACCAAACAAACCAAACAAAACCAAATTAACAAAAAATTACCCCTTAGCAAATTCTTTTATCCACATTTAACTATATATCTTTCATTTGAATAGATATACAGGTAGAATAGAAAAAACAAAATAAATAAATAATAACAGAAAAACAGAAAAATAACATTCTATGAAAGTACTGAACATCTGTAAAAATGGAAATGCTAAAACAGGTTTGTCAATTTGTGCTTAATAGTAATGTGCTCATTGAGACATGAGAAGGGTCTCCTTCTCTGTTTGGTGTCTCTGCGTGTCATTTTCCCCTGACACTGAACCACACTGGGATATGGATAGCTATCCACTCCTCGTGTTCTGGCTCCAGGGGCAGGAGAACCCACTCCAAATGTCAGTCCTCTATGGGAACTGTGACATTCGAAGCGTGCCAAGATCCTCTGCCGTGTGTTCGGAAAGCATGTGCAGCCTGCTGTAAATTCATCATCGTCAGCGGCAGTGATGCGCTTTGTTCTGGCCATTGAGGCAAGTCAGTTAAGCTCCCATCTTCTGTGGACTATACTAAACTGAACCCATGCTGATGTTCAAATGAATGCAGTCCTTTCATAAAGCAATGGCCATTGAACTCTGAAGACATAATATAGCCTTAAGTCCTGCAACCTTTGTGGCAGGGCGTTCCTGCCAGGCATGATTCCTGTTTGGTGAATAAGTGGGGTAATTATGGTGCGGCTGGGGCCGTGCAGCAAATGTCACCAGCAGATAAACAGTAGGAGCAAACCTTCCGTAAAGGCCTGATTTATCCACCCTGGACCTCCTGTAGCCTGCAGATGAATCAGGAGCACTTGGGTGTAAAAAATGAACTAGCTTCTCTTTATTTCACTGGAGTTAAAGGATGCATATAATTGGAGAAACAGTAGTTAGGTGATAAGGCCCCAGGTTAAAAACCTCACTTTGTCACGCACCAAATCTCTCATGCTAGCCTAAAATGTGGCTAATGGTTTGTTGCTGTGGATGGCATTCCAGACATTGAAACAATAATATTTTTATGACACAGGCTAGTTGAGATTTACATCTTTTGTGCTGAGTAAAGAGGGTTTCAATAGCTGCAGTGTGTACAAAATGAAACTTGTGTATTCCTGAATTCCTAATGGAAACGATAGCAATATTATAATCGATCAAGGTTAATATGGTTTTATACGTGGCTATTTCAGGGTGTTCATCTTGAGCTTTCCTGTTCCGAGTCCCCACCTCAGTGTCTCTGATTGGTGGTTGAAACCACATCCATTGTGCTCCATTAAGGAGTGCCCACTCACGCGTGACTGCAGGGCGGCCTTTATAACATCATGAGCCTGGGGAAATGGGAGAGACGGGGAACGTCATTCCATTACCTGCTGAAATGGATGCCCCTGTATCTGCTCCTTGATTAGCTTTGTCTCAAATAACAATGATAGCTTTAAGTGTGTCTAATTGAGGCCGGGCTCGCCCTCCCTCCCTGTGTGAAAGTGCTTACTCATTTTGTCTGTCCTTTTAATAATTACATTATCATTTTACGCCCCTGCCGGTTCCTTAGGAAGTGGGCTGGCGGTTGTGTTGAAGTGAAAGCTCATTATTGGAGCTGAATTATGTGCCGTTTATTGATCCCCATGGTGGATTATGGTGCTCTAAGTTAGTCTAGACAGAATAGTTAGCCAGATGACAGAGAGGAAACATAGAGGCCCCTGGGGAAAGATCCCTGGGCTCAGTTAGCAATTAATGCCTGCCAGGTAATGGAATTTAAGTTTACACTAAATCCACCAATGCCTTGACATTTGAAGTGCCTTATAAAAAAACATTAGCCTAATGAGACGGTCGAGAGCAGGGGCAGCATTCTTTTACACATTGCCGCTCTCTTTCTCTCTCTCCATCTCTCTTTCCCTCTCTCTTTCCATCTCCATCTCCTTGTCCCATCTCATCATAGAAGCACTCACATGCCCCCTTGTCATCACCACACATTGGTACCCTTTCATCATTTAACACCTAAAATTCACATCAGAATAGAGTGAACAATGATGCTTTTCGGATGTGTATTTTCCTCCGTTGATTGGCTGGGTGCAGGTTTGATTGATGGGCATTAGCTGAGTCCATTTTCCAGACAGGCCTTGCTAATCTCCATCTTGGGTTGGGTGAGGGTGTTTGTGTGATAAAGCGCACGATGAGTGGGGGAAAAGGCCAAAGTGCTGAGTAAGAAGCCAAGCGGGCCATTCATCTCTATAAAGCCGAGGGTCCGTTTTAAAGCTATCCATCATTATCTTGATGAACACGCCATGTTGCTAACAGCATAGCCTCCCTGCCATCCAGGGCCAGTGGTGGTTTGTCCTTGAGTGGACTCATGAGGACCTCAGTCATATGGGGAGTGGAAGGGTGGTGTGTGTGTGTGTGTGTGTGTGTGTGTGGTGTGTGTGTGTGTGTGTGTGTAGATGTGAGTGAGATGAGGAGGGCTACTGTTACATGAGGTAGATTTACCTCCTAACAAAGTCTCTGTCCTTTCCCCATATAACACAAAAAAATATGCAATATACAATCAATACAATATATGCATCTGTGTTTGCATTGCATTTCTTTGTGTGTTTGCATGTGTGGATGCCTGGGATGCACACATACACACACTTACACAAGTGGTGTGATCAAGGACTGTTGTTGGGGCAGGCTGCCAGTTGCAGAACTACTTTAAAGGACAGCCTTAATGAAAAATACTGGATAGTCAGGCAAGTCTGCTGCACCTGTTAAAGCAGCCTTGTTCACCCTGGGAGAGAGACAGGGAGCCAACAACTTTACCCCATAATGAGGCCAATATCTAGCTCAAAGCCTTTCTGTGCCTTCTGTGTGGTTTACTGTGTCCTTGGCTCATAAGCCTTGATAATGTCAGTAAATACATACAGGGGCATGGATAAACTGGGCTGTAATCCACACTACTTCTAGATGGAAGAGGAATGGAAGTGAAAGAGAAAGAGAGAGAGAGAGAGAGAGTGCGCAATAGCGGTGAGATGGAGAGAGAAAGAGAGAGAGAAGCGGCTGATTAGACTGGTTTTACTGCTTCGCCGCCGACCTAGAAAAACACAGTGGCCCTGACCTTGCATAGCAGAGCCCTTATATATCTAATGATCTCTGAGTACCTTAATGATACAATGTGTTCTCTCTCCCGCTCTTTCCCTCCATTTTCCCGTTCCCTCTTTCATAGCGCTCTCCTCTCTCTCTTTTACCCACACGCCTCTGCACATGTATGCTCACCCCCCCATGCGCACACACACACACACACACACACACACACACACACACACACACACACACACACATACATAGTACACAGCCTTAAAAGACTCAGTCAGCAGTTTGGGCTAGGAGTCTAGCAAATGAGCTGTCCTATTGAAATAGAAAAGGAGAGTGCTCTGTGCTGCAGAAAATGCTGCTACCGCAAGCCTTACAGAGGAGGGACGGAGGGGAAATTACTTGTTCGGACAAAGAAACATGAGAATGTCCTTTCACTACAAATGTACCAATTTACATTTAGACGGGGCAGATTACATCCATTTCTTCTATCCATTCTTTCTTTCTTTTCTACTTTTTTTACGGCTCCTATATCTCATCTCATTATCATTCATATTACACCACTAAGTGCTGTAAGTGCTGTAAGAGAGAGAGAGATGGAAAAAAAATCTTTCAATTCAAAAATATATTTTTTTCCTCATTGGTTCAGCGTTATTCCCCCTACTTGTAGGTATCCATTGGTTTGAACACTCTCACGGTCTGGTTGGACTCATGCAGTTTAATGGCGCCGGCAGTGTAATACAGCTCAGCTTCACTGCATCAAAGATGACTAACCAACCATAGTACCTTCTTACATTCTTAGAGCGGGGGGTTGAATACTGTGTAATAGCCTCTTATCACATCAGGGGGAATGTATTTTTAGACATGATGGGACTTGACTTGATTGATTGAACTCACTGGTAATGCAACCTGATTCACCACACCTTACACTATTACATGGCTGATCCAGAGGAATAAAAAAAACAAAAAAAAAAAACAGCTCATCTCTTAAGTCTTCATCCAACTTTTCAATTCCCCAATCCCATAGAATGACAATATATTGTGTCACATTAATGGGTGAAAAACAGCTTCCACTGGCTTAAGTCATTCATTCCAGCTTCTAATTCCCTCTCTTTGACCACTTAAAGCATGAACCCCCATTTTGGTCCCGGCGTTCCCCCTCTCGGCTCAATCCACCCACGGTAATTAAGATTCCTTTCTGCTCTGAATTGGAATGTTAAGATGGAGGGTTATCACTGGGCTTCTGTGGGCTCAGCCGATGAAACACCTATAGTGACCTCTCTGATTTACCCAATAGGAGTTCCCCTCCCCACACCCATCATACATCTCCCCCTCCTCCCTTCCCCTCCACGGCCATCTTGTTGTGTGGTCCCCTCTCTTCAGTTCTCTCATTACTCTGGGCGAAGGCCTGGGAGGCTGGGAGGTGTGGAGGAGGGCTTCTGTCCCTGGATGAGTGAGTGTGGATAAGAAGTTGTTTGAATTCATAATTGTGCTCTTGTGAAGGGGGAGATTTGTAAAGCAAGGCTGAGTTCATTGTGTGGCAGTGCGAGTCCGGTGGAGGGTGCGAGCCGCTCAAAGCTAATGTAATCTACGCTATTAGAGAGGGTTAATTAGCTGCTGAACTGGAGCTTGAAGAGCAGAGAGAGAGAGAGAGAGAGAGGCAGAGAGAGAGAGAGAGGGAGAGATTGTGAAGGAGGGCGGGCAGGCGGGATAGAGAGGTCTTCAGGGAGTCATTAGAGACTGCTTGTTGCAATACAGCCACACAGTCAATAAGGCTACTCCTCTGAGGAGTAGAAGAAAGGGAAAGAAAGAGATGGAGAGAAAGAGGTTCACACCATGAAAAATGTCCCCGTGTCTTCAGATGTGCTGCTGGATGCATGTCGGGAAGCCAGAGATGAATTTAACGGCTTTATTTTTCCTCCTCTGCCATGTAAGAGCTGTTCCAGTGACAATGCTGTGACTTTTTTTTTTTTTCTAAGTTAGTTCCTTGTGCATTACTGTATCACCCCTGACCCGTTCTCAAAATTAAAATTATCTTACACTAGCTTGTAATTTTAACTGCACCTTGATACTTTAAAAGATCATTTGACACAATGCAGGGCAATCACATTCTCTCTTTCAACATGAACAGACAGCCCCAAATAACTTTGAGATTTCTGAGAAAAGCCACCAAAAAACAGACATTTTTGGCTGCAGTAATTACAGAAAGACTGAAGACTATTTTCAGGTGCTGACTCTTTACCCAGTCCCTGTTTTTTTTTTTTTTTTTTCTTTCTATAGAGCTCTCATTACAGCACCATAAAGCCTGCCTCATTCCTGTAAGTACTGGCTCAGTGATGAGGTTACAATTTTAGGTCAAACTGAGTGTGAAAGCCAGAACATTATACAGTACGCTGGTTTCATACTGTACCGTCATGCAGTAGTTCTCAGCCTTTTGGCGGTGTAGCAAGGCATACCATAGCACAATAACAGTTTAAGACATGAAATTATCGATTGCTCTGAAATGTCACACTTTTTCTTAATGGGTAAATAGAAATGCATCTATGAGTGATGGCCAAAACATCAGCTTTGTAGTCATGTAAATGTAATAATTATGCTTGAAATGGATTTTTGTTTTTACTAAAAAAAACAAAACAAAGATATTAATACATGCATACATTGTAACAATAAATCCACCCATCACTGATCAGTAGGCCTTGTCACACCCAATTAGGAAACGCCACCCTCAGTAGTTTGGAAGTATTACATAGAATATGAAGTTAGGTCAGTGGTTCAACTTGGTATGTGACTGGCTTTACATATACTATAGTGCAACTTGAATACAGTTTAATTTCTGTTAATTGTGCAGGAATACCATCCAATCAAAGTCATGAGTTGAATTTGAAATCAATAGAATGTTGCATTGTTAAAGCGTAAGTTGCTTCAGTATCGTTGAACAATGGGCGACACTGTCCATGCACTTGCAAAGATCAGGATTTGTTTGCTGTTCTCCCTGATGACTGAAAATGGCATACCGCCTTTGGATGATACGCCGTGAATTTGCTGTTAATATTGGCTCAGTGATGAGGTTTCAAGTTTAGTTCATACTGGTCGTGAAAGAATATTATTCACGAACAGCATTTTCTCGCGCTGTGGCCTCATACTCTACATAGTAGTTCTTAACCTTTTAAATTCCAAGTTACACCTCGGCAAAATTAAACAATTGCAGGATACGTTAAGATATTGATTACATGAAAATGTAATGCACCTTCATACCCGTATCAACACGAAAATGGATTTGTATGGCACCTCGAGACTTAAAAAGCGAAAGGCCAAATTCCAGTTACTTTATTATTGCTGGATTATTGACTTTGATCTGGAGGTCTCAGTTTTAGACTGTGTAGGAAAAAAGGTATCCATCATGTCTATTGGTCATACTGAAAACCTCACTCTTTCACAGCAGGCCTGATTTTGTTGGGCCAAATAGCTTTTATGCCCATCCTTTCAGAGTGTTTTGTTATTTTTGTACTGTTTGATGCAGGTGAAAACCCCTTGCTTCAAGTAGATGTAGTGTAGCTCGTCTGGCCCCCTGCTAGACGTCTGTTTGTGTTCATCACTGTGTCCTCTAGTAGTCCATCCTTCCTTGCCATGGGTCTGCTGTCGCTCTGAGCAAAATTTCACTTAAGATGGGTAGTTAGCGCCTATTCCCCTGGCATTTTAATTCAGATTAATTACTTTCCCTAGCTTAAGCAATCTATTTTTGTTTGTTCCTGGATGTTTTTAGCTTTTCGTGACCTTGGGGTAAAGAAAGAGTGAGAAAGAGAGAGAGGAAGAAAAAAAAAGCCCTCCACAGTAGACTTATACCCTCAATTTAATAGCCGAGTGAGGTGTTTCTCCAGCATCATCAGATCAATGGAGAGTAAATAGCCCACACTTCTTGTTTCACAGTGCAGTATTGATCTTTTCCTCAGCCTCGGCTTCCCTTTCCCCGGCATCTCGTGTCTTTCAACCCTTGGGACTGCACTGATTGCCATAGATTGGACAAGCTAACAAGCGCATGATGAGGAACCAGGCTTTCTTTTCTTCTCATAGGCTGTTTCGTTTTTTCTTTTGTGGCACTGGCATGAACACACACAGACAGACAGACACACAGGGACATAAACATCAGATCTACACAGCTCAACGCCATAAAGGAATATGCTGTTTCTTTCTTGTTGCCTCTGTTGTTCACGTTCTCCTGTCTTGATCTTCATCTACAGTGAGAGGATGCACTGTAGCCGAACCTTGTCTTTGGGATGTTTGTGCCAGGCTGATGGAGTACACCAACTCAACCACAGAACAACTCAAAGATATGGTTCTCCACCTCACTGGGATCTTTGTTTGTTTTTTTTTTTTTTTCCTCCAGCTGGCACCTTGCTTATTCCAGAATCTTCCACCGTCTCTAAGAATATCTCAAGTGGCCTGCGGAGAGCGACACACACTCTTTGCGCTGGACAACGGCAGTGTGGCGGCATGTGGGTGAGTTCAGTGTCGATGCTACAGACAGTTTGCCAAAGTCAAGACCTGAAGGGGATAGGAGGAGAGATGGGGAGGTAAACCCCTCCCTACACATCCCAGCCTCTCTTATATAACTGTATAGGGAAATTAGGTTGAGGGGGAAGATCGAACAGTTGCGTGCACTGGTGTGGGGTGCGTTGACACGAAATCATTGGGTATTTAAACTTTGCCTTTTCTGTGTGTGCAGGCGCGTGACTGTGTGTGTGTGTTAGTTTCTGCTCTGCATGCTATGTTGTAATAAATCTTGTTGAGTGCGAATAAGAGAGGTGGTGCATGCGCTGCTGGGTGGCTCAGGATCAATATGAAGTGTGTTTATTGAATCCAGTAGTTGTGTTTGTGGAGCAGGGGAATAAACCAGCTGGAGTAAGTGATCAGCTGTGCTTTTAAGGCTCATTACCAGCCTGTGGGGCATATAGATCTGATTCTTAACAGCCCCTTAGATTGGACAAGTGTATGTTTGAACACAGACAACATGATACACCATATTTCATCACTGTATTTGATCGCCCACTTAGCGTTTCCAAGATTTTCTTTCTTTGTAAACTTAAAATTGCTTTTCACTGTCAGCCAATGCTTTAATTAAATGGGAAGAGTAACTATATAAACACAAATGAGCTATACACACATGCATGAATGACTAAAGTTCAGTTCAGTATAGCCTTGTATTTGTTTTTAGAGTGTTTTACTGAAGGCTGATGTTAATACAGATATTTTTGAACCAAAGCTGAATAGAGTCCGTATTTTGTTCCCATATTCACTATTTTTAAATTCTGAAAAAATGCCACCAGATCTTTTTTTCCAAAATGCCCAATTTAAACCTAGAATATTGAGAATATGAATAATAAAAAAATTGCCATGCATACTTTTTAATGAAAGGAAATCAAAGTAAAGCACATCACATCTGTTACATCGAAGATGGCGAAATTGGCTGCTTCGCGTCTCATTTTAAACTGACGTATCTAATGATGTTCTGCCATCACAAAGACTTGGTGTGTGTGTGCCTTTAATTTATAGTCTTATATTAGGCTTGCCAATGCCCCTAAAGATCTAATTTGACAGTGAATGACTGAAATTTGTCAAATTTGATGAAAATGTGAAAATTAATTGTAATGTTTACATAATACTGGCACATGAAATAGCAGGACAATACATTTCAGCTAATAGGGATACTGTCCAGAGTTGAGTCACAGTGGCCTGTCTATCCATTATTAAATTTCTGGAAAAATTTGAGTCGGTGATCTGCTGATTGTTGCTCTAAACTGAGGAGAATCCAGTTATCTTCCAATCATTGCTTGCAGGAGAAGTTAGGGAAAGTAGTTATTTCCTTCAGGCATGTGTTTGCCAGGATGCCACAAGCATGCATGTGTGTGCTCAAAACAAAGTAAAGATAGAGATTGTCAGATTGTGCAATTGAGCGAAAGAAAATGAGTCTGTAGAGCCAAGGCACTGGGAGGCAGTGATGTGTTCAGTTCAGTTGGCTGAAAAAAATCCCAAAGCCAAATACTGTAGGGGTGGTCCAATAGGCCAATGATATTGATATTGGCTGATATCGGTATCAATATCAGCTTTAAAAGCAATATCGGTATCGGCCTGAAAAGTATTTTCACTGCCAATACTTGGCTGATTGTGAAATTTTGCATATTTTTATTCCTTTTTCTCTAGGAGTGTGTTGTTAATACAGCTGTCTTATCAGCAACAGTACAAAACTCTTTTTTGTAGACAGTGACCTTAAGACATGTCTGTCCAAAAAGCTGCACTTGTTTTGCACCTGCATTTGTATTTCATTTTCACAAAAATCCATATAGGTGTGAAATTTGCCCTAAGACAACATTGTTTCATGCCTGCAAACAAAGAAAACAAATAAAAAGGTTTTTGACACATTCACCGGCCAGGTTTGGATCAAAACTGTTGACTTAAATTGAAATACTCAAATTCATTTTTATTCTCTTTCTCTGTACTCACATGTTCACATTCATCTTACTGTATGGATAGCAGAGGTGGCAAACCCCATCATCTTTTCTGATGACCCCCGCCCCACCCTCACCCACTCACACACACACACACACACACACACACACACATACACACATGCACACATACCGTCTCCTCTCCTACATCTCTCCTTCTCTTCTTGGCTCCCTGTGTTTGCATGTGATATTTTAGGCGACTCTGGGAGGGATGACAGTTCTAACTAGGCCTATTAGGTAACCCTCAGGGTGCCCTCAGCACTGATTTGAGCACCATTAATTTTCTATTATGGAGTGCTAAAGATGTGCCCCTGCACAGTCATTCACCTGGCTTATTGAGTCTCACACACACCAATTGTGGACTTTTCCAAGGCAGTGTTGCTGGTGGTTTAGTGCGACCCCTCCGGGGAGCTAATTTATTATTTGCAGATATTGATCTGGCAGGGTAGGCCAGACGAGCCGTGGCCGATGTTGACTCTGCTCTGGCCGGTGGCGATTTTAACCCCTTCCAGACTGGAGTAGGTGCACACTAGATGGATGGTCAGAGGCTGATAGGGCACTGCTATTAGTATTTGTTTTATTTCTCTGCTTCCTCACTGGTTTACAGTAAGTGGAATTATTTGAACAAGGAACTGATGGAAGCAATTTGCAATAAGGGAGGAACGATTTTTATCTTGCTTCCTGTAGACCTTGACTTTTTCTTTGCAAAGACACAAATGGGTGCACGCACACGTAGCACACCGACAGACCCGCATACGCGCGCACACACACGTACTGTCTGTCCTGTCCAAGGGAAATAAAATCACAGTTAAGAGGAAGGAAAACAAATTTAGAAGGTCAGACAAAACATTTATCATGCTGGTGTGTCTGGTGAGTAAATAACAGAGGGACAGTAAAGGGCATGACTCTGAAACCACCAGATAACCACAGCAGCTCATCACACACACTGTCTCAAGTTTCACTGCCGAAACGGATATTTCTCTGAGGGCTGCCTTCAGAGCACTTGCTATATTCTTTGTTCTATATTGCTTTTTTGTTTTGATCATAAAACTGTAAGTTACTTCAACTTGAAGCTCTCTGGACTTATTCAAGTCTATTGAGATATTTTGTTTAGGGATGAACAATTAATCATATTTAATGCTGAAATCCGTTAGTCAATTTATTGATTAGTCGATCAACAGAAAGTGATTTTAAAAAATATTTTGGTAATGTTGACTATTTGGTTGCTATTTTTAGCTGGTTACAGCTTCACAACAGCTAAGATTTGTTGCTTTTCTCAGTTGCACTACATAAAAGTGTTATTGTTTTTTTTTTTGCTTTTTGGCTGTTGTTAGACTAAGGAAGCAGTTTTAAGACATCACTTTGGGCTCTGTTAAATTTTGATGGGCATTTCCCATTATTTTTGATATTTTATAGACAATCAGTTATTTGGAAAAATAACTAGTTAAATAATTAATAATAAAAATAATCATTACTTCCTTTGTTGTACATACATTGCAGCTGTTTCCATGAATAATTAGACAGTCATCTTTGTTATATTAACAATTACAATAGAAATCTATTATTAGAATTTTGTAAATATGGAGTATTAATAGTGAGATAGTAAAAACCAAATAAGACTTTGTAGTTGCTTCAACTTTAAGAACTAGTGCACTGAAAAAATCTATTGAAGACAGATGTTAACATGTTATAATAAAGATTAATAATCATGGTCATAGTATTTAGCAAAATAACTGGAATTATCATTTTGGCTATATTTTGTACCGTCTAATTATCAGACATACAGTTTTAACCATAGATCATCGACTTCTGGCATATGGCTGTTGTATCACTGCAAATTCAAATTATTTGAGAAAATCACAGGCAGAGACAATCTCACCCAATCTGTTGCCATGTTCAGTAGAAAGCAAATTGATTTAACAAACAGCCTTCTTTGAGAGGCAGAGTTAATAGACTGGAGGGAACGTGAACATGAGATTGAATAAAAGATCCAGATGTGGTTTTGTGTGTGTGTGTGTGTGTGTGTGTGTGTGTGTGTGAGAGAGAGAGAGAGAGAGAGAGAGAGAGAGAGAGAGAGGCATAGAGTTTGGAGTTTCTCTGTTAGGTAGATGGCTAGTGCTATTGCTGTCCTCACCCATCTGAACACACACTAGCAGTAGCTAAATCCATACACACACACACACACACACACACACACACACAAACACATGTAAGCCTAGGGACCAATAAGCTGCTTCCCCCAGGCCTCCTCGAGGCCTCGCTACAACCACAGACTCAGCTTGGGCCGTCCCAGCCGTAATTGGTATTTAATGTTCTCACTGAACCTCAGAGGTCAAACAGTAGTGTGTGGATGTGTGTGTTTGTGTGTGTGTGTGTGTGTGTGTGTGTGTGTGTGTGTGCGCTGAAGGGTGTTAAGCCAAGTGTGTCACTGGAGGTATTATCAAAAAAGGGACATAGAGGAATAAGCAAAGCGATGGATTGTACAACTACAGAGGCGTCCTGTGATGACTGCTGGATAGACTGAATAGAGGATGAATGATGACAGATGACCAGAGAGGAATTATGGAGGATAATAGACCGCCATTTTCTTTTATACTGGTTGTTATGATAGCGTTTTACCTGATCTTTATGGCCTAGAACATAAAACAAAGGTCAGGAAATTTTTCAGGGATAAAAGTACCTCCAACAATTCCAAACTTGTCCATACTCCCTCTGTAAAGATAATTTCATGGTTGATGAGCCTATCTCTTGTTGAATCTGGCGTAATCCCAGACGAGGTCCTATATGCATCTTCCATATGAGTTGCTGAAACCGAGGTGGAGGTCAGAGAGAAGACACTCCTGATGAGGAAACATGTTGGGGTGGATTTTCCACTGCTCTGCCACGCGGTCTCTGCTAATGCTGTTATGAAAGCGTGGGCAGGCCGCCCGCGGAGCCCTGACGGGGAGGAAGATGGAGGGAGGAAGCCACCTCACTCTCCCTTTGTCTCGTTCCATGCCACTTCCAAAACTCAATTGTCTGCCTTCTGCCAGAGACCACAGTCTGTGGAGATGCTCCATGCAGCTGTCTACGCTCAGCGAGAGAAAAAAAGAGGGAGGGAAAAAAAAAAAGATGACAAATAAAGACGAGGAAGGGGGGATGGGGGTTGGAAGACATGAAATAGGGACAAATAAGACATTACCCATCATCCTTTGCTTTGTGATGTCTCTGGCATATCATTCAGAGGGTGGAATGTGTTTCATGTGCCAAATCAGTCCACTATGAAAAGGCCAGAATGGAGGCTGGTTGTATTTGTGTGCCGTGTGTTTAAATATGTTATTATCAGACTTGATCTGTTCTCAAGCTGTACCAGGGAATTCCAGCATCTGGACCAGCCTAGACTGATTGAATAGAAAGAGGATGCCTTGATTGAACATAAAAAAAAGTGTGTAAATTTATATCCAGCTTTGTTTACTAAAAATGGCACATGCTCTTGGTTTATCATGAAATTTTTCATTGGATTTACATCCATTACAGAGGCTTGGAACGTTTGCCATTACAAATTGCTGTATATGTAAAAGGAGTAAAATGTGCTTCTAAAGCAACACAGTTGTCAATAAGCATCAAGCAGCCGTCGCTGATGTGCCGGCTTTCTCATCAGTAATCAGGCCAATCTGTTTTAGCAGAAAATGGCCATACACGATGCAGCATTGATGAAAATGTATCATTTCAACTTCATGGTGCCTTGAGAAGGCAAAGCAAATCAGCAAATGTTCGTGAATTTGACAGCGGAAGCGTGGAAATGCTATGACAACTAGTTGGATGCGGTGAGCTGAGTGCCAGCAGTTTGCATTAAGTTACACTAAGCGCTAATTGGATGCTACCTGGCGCCACATCACTAGCAGCTCTGAACAGGATCAGGATCTGGCTCTGACTAACAGCAAGCTCACTGGTGTTGCTGGCTGATTACCCTTAGCAAAGGGAAAGCCGAAACGATGATGAGAAAAAAATCCCCTCTCTTCTCTCACACAAGCCCTTGGCCCTGTTGGCACAGTGCTAGCTTTTTGATTTCTCCTGATGTCCCTGAAATTGATTTTCAGCCATGATTGCATCGTCTCTCTGAGGCTAATCAAAGATTTTGAATAATTGCTGCAGTATGACTGTACAACAGGGAATAACAAGAATAGTGGCTACTTCCCCTCCCTGTCATCTATAGAATAATTTTAGCTGAGCACTACAGGATGACTTCACAACATACCTCTCAAATGGTTCCCAGTTGTAAGCATGACACCATTCGTTTCAGAGGACATGCCTAATGAATTCCTGCCTAGATTTGATAATGACAGAAGATATCGTGATGTCATGGCTTTGAACTCTGTCAGACTGAGTGTTTGTCACTGAATCCTGTTACTGAGGTGTTTTAAAGGTAATACTTTATCCTCTTTTTGAGGGAAAAAAATCTAAAGTTACTCCTGTTATGCTCTCTCATTCACACACAGTTGAATCCACCTTGGAAATAAAAACTTGAACCTTCTAAATGCCTGCTGCACAAACTTGATGACCCATCAGCTCTCTATAACTTGCCCCATGTTTAATCTCATTGTTGTTGATGTAAAGACATCCTGAGGAAGCCGTTTTGTGCTGTTCCCCTCCAGCTGCCTTTTATAAGAGAGACATCACCATCCCGGAGCCACCCTTTTGTGCCACGGTGAAAGATGGTCTCTCGTTTAACACGGTAATGTATTACCAGTGTTTGCAAGGGGAGAAACAGATTGATTAGAGGGCTGGGAAAGATTAATAAGCTGCACAGGGCAGTTATGACACCCATTGTTTCACACATGCCCTGTAGAGGTGTGCTTCCCAAAAAGCATCATTGTGTAAAATATTGACCTGAAGCGTACCATTACTCTCTCTGTCTCTCTCTCCCTCTCTCTCTCTCTCTCTCTCGTGCTTCCTTTGCTCTCAGACGGATGCTTCTAAACAGTAATAAACTGTTCTCAGCCTTTTTATATTTTTCTGGAGAATGCGCTGGCTCCTGGAACGAAAAAAAAAAAAATATGGCTTGTCAGAACAGAACCCAAAATCCTGTCATGTACAGAGAAGAGAGAGCAGAAGCAGGGGCATTAGAAGCAGGCGGCCCGTGCCGACACTTAATAAAAGCGTCCGTCTCCCTGCTAGCCAGGAGGAATCTGTCCCTGACAAAAGAGCCAGAAAAATGAGGGACCTCTGGCCGTGCAGTAGGAGGCTGGAGGTTGGGGTGGGATGTAACCTTGAGGAATAAACCGCATGACCCCAACAACTTGTTTACTTTTTCATAAGGTCCTGTTGTTGCTTAGTTTGTAGAGCACAGCACTGTGAGAGTTATGGTTGGAATGGAAATTCCTGTCGGCAACACGCTGTAAATGGCAGCGCTCAGTATTTGACGCCGCTGATTTAATTTGCTCTACTGTGCTGCGCTGTGTAACATCTGAACCCACTTGACACAGTAACCTTGAGCTGTGACTGACACTACTGAGCATCACATGATCAAAAGTTCACAAAGTTCACTTATCTGCGAGCTCTGTCTGCAGGAAGAGGAAAAACTACGAAACCTTCCAGAGATTTAAAATAGCAATGAAAAACAAACATCTGAACGGGAGGAGCCCAGAGGCATGCAGAACTACTGACACAAGCGACAGGAAAAGAGAACAAGACGAGATTACATGAATCACCTTTCTGTCTGTGCAGCATCCTACTGATTCCTTGACTCAGATTCACATTCACGCAGAGATGGATATGGAGGGGAATAATGTCATATCTGCTTTGGATCTTGTGGGAAATTTTTTTTATTTGAGGAGATCATGTATGGATACACAGCACATGGTATATAGAGAAAGAAATATACACCGGCAAGCTGTGGAGGTTTTACTACAGTGGCATTAATCCTATGTGTGTAGCATACAGATAAATGCAGGATTAACACATATTCATCTCATTAGATAGGAGCCAGCCACTGTAAGTTGATAAAAGCACATGACTCACACTTGAGTGTGATGCTGTGGTCCTGCACAATCAGTTAAAAAAGCAGGTGAGTGCAGATAAAGATAGACAGTGCACTGATAGAGTATTGAATTAAATGCAACATTTTCAAATGGCTTGAGGGATGGCGTTTGGGCTTTTAATAGACAAAGTCATAATAACCCAGCAAAATCACAGCAGTGGAACAAAACTGTTACAATGTTCTTTTAAGGTAATGTAATTATAACAAACAATTGGATTAATCTGACATAGTCATCAACAACCGCTTTTGGATGCAATCATGGATGGAAAAAAAAACAATACTTTGCACTACAAAAAACTTTAACGCAAAATAAGTGCTAATGGCATCTCTGTTTGAAGAGTGAAGTGTATTCCAATTAGTCAAATGGCAAAGCTTGATGTTATCTAAAATTAGCTTTCATGTGAGATTTTCTACTCTTGTCTTTTCCGCTACTAGCTGGAGGCATTGCTTTGTTCCCCCTTCTATTTAATTTGCTGCCAACCTGTTTTATTTATTTCTCTGGTTGCAGAAATTGCTTTTTGACCTTGATGATTATAAAGAGTAAGTGAATTGAAAAGGCATTGATACCCAGAATTCAGTGGGCTGGCGCAGCAAGGTTATTCATCTTCGTACCTCCATGCGGCTTCACTTTTGCAATGGTCAGATTTTAGTTCCCACTTCCCTGTTTTCATTATCTTAAGAGGGCAGAGGAGAGCTTTTTTGCTAGCGACCTTATAAACTTCCATTTCCACCTCAGTACACAAGCTCATAGACACACACACACACGCTCACACACACGCACACATGCTTTTATTCGAGACATCCTCCATAGCCTATAGCCAAAGTGCACCTTTTATGCTGCGGAGTAAATCAAAGTATGTAGAAGTCACAGTATAATAAAAGTAATTAAAGACACCCCGCTCTGCAACCTTTGTTAAGCATCAATTAAATATGTTAACCATTTTCTTTTATTCATCTTGGTAATTAAGATGAGATATGTTGCTTTACGTTTTTTACCCCTCATCTCCTTCTTTTCTCTTTTCTTTCTGTCTCTGCCTTACACACTCACAGACACACACTCACACACACAGACATGCACACATGGCCATATCACTTTTGACGCCTGTAAAATGTGGAAGTAATGATGTCTACAGTGGATGAATGGCCGAATGAGCCAGAAATGGGGCTATAGTGCCATGTTCACCTTGGGGTCACTCATTCGATTCAGGGGCTTCTAGGTAGTGATCAGAAATCATTTCCATCTAATGATGAAGAGGGAGAGGAGGAACCAGCACAGTGCGTCTCAATGGTCCCTGGGCTCTTAGATCCCCTCGTACTACAGCATAAACCATTACCGCCACAACTGCCTCCAATACCTGCTGCCCATAGTGCTCACATCCCTGGGGGTGAATGTGCTGGTGGGAAAGGCTGCGGCGTGTGTGTGTGTGTGTGTGTGTGTGTGTTCATGTGAGTGTATATAACAAAGCTCAGTTTATCTTTTGCTTTTCATCTTGGTGACAAATCGTTCAATCATGTGTTTACGGTTGTATTGCACCTCTCCCTTTCTCTCTATTGTGACCATTTTCTGGTTGCTGGAGAAGAGTGTTTTGTTATTCCAGCAACTGAGCACACATGTCAACACTTTCAGATGACTGTCTGCCGTGGACTAGCGGATACCTGCAAAGGGATTTTGTTTGCGCTGTCATATCACATTCCCCACACTCTATAGGTTTATGTTCACCTTCCCAAAGACTGTTACAGTCAGTAGTTGTTTTTTTTATTGTTTGCTTGTTTTTTTTTTCTTCCCTGTCTGTCGCGCTGCTGTTCACATTTCACCGGCATCACAGTCCAGTGATCCAGCAGTATCAGCCAACACAAAAAATAAATAAATAAATAAATAAAATAAAAAATATATATATCACATACTGTCTGTTGTTATTATTACAATTCGTTTTTCCTACAATTTTGTTCACCTGCACTGCTCAGTAATACAGGTCAAGCACCGTCTGTTTCTACATGTAAGGGCAAACAATATTAACTGAAGAAAAACTGGGTGAAAACCTTATCTCTAAAATGTCAGCTTTTCAGGAACTAAGAAAAACATCCTTGTTTTTAGCTTGATAGGACATTTTTAGTTTACCTAATTGAGTTTGATAAGGCTTCATAAAATCAAGGCTTATAGAATTTTCTCAACCCACAGAGGATTGTAAAATTTTTCCATTAAACATGGAAATCACCAGAATTGGACTTCCAAGCTTCAATATTTATCCCTGAGATTAACAAAAGATGTTTCATATTGTTTTATTATTTGCTGTGTTTTGTAATTAAACATTTCCCCAGCTGGAAAATTATGTATTTTATGGTTTTAAAATTAATGTTAATTATAGTTGCGATTTTCTTAAAGTCACTGATTTGTAAAGAAAGATTTAAAAAGCAGTTTTATTTTCCTGTACATGTGCAAAAAAAAAAAAAAAAATGTCATGTGTGCAAAAAGTATGGCAGATGAAAGAGAGGTTAGGGAGTTTTGGGGTGAGAAATAAAAGAAAAGCTGATTCGGGCTCTCCAGTGTTTTGTGTGCTGCCCTCTCAAGCTGAGAGAGGCCCAGTGGGGGCTGCAGTGTGCGAGGCTGGAGTGCAGGGAGCATGGGGCACTGTGTAGGCCGAGGCTCAGCATCTGCCAGCCCAGACCGTCCGTGGTTTGTTCCTTTTCCAGCACATTCTTATGTAATTATCTGTGATAAACTCCTCTGCAGTCAAGCCACAAATCCACATGTCAGAGGCTTGGCTTACCAAACAACTGAGAAAGCCACACACAAATACACATTGTCCGCATGCACACAGGAACTTGAACATGCACGAATGCATGCGTACACACACACACACACACACACACACACATATACATGCCCACCGACACTTTCATTCACACAAACAAAACTTTGGGCTGCAGTGACAAGTGGGGTTTGTGTTTAGGAGCCAGAGGATGGAGGGTATAATCCTGGCTTCCACATTGACACTCAGCAGAGTTCAGCAGACTGCACTGGTTTCTGTCGTGCCCAGCACTTTCCCCTCTCAACGCTAAGTTCCTCAAAGTCCCTTAGACAAAGAACCTGCTGATACTCTCCGCTGTGCCAGAATAGGCACCACAAGAAGTAGTGCCTCCACTTCCTGGCTGTGAACAACTTTCGCCACTCAGAGCGCCACATTTAGAAGTTTTTTTGTCCAGTATACTATGACCTTTTCTTGTCTCTTGCCTATTGCTTACCTTGGAGACCTTGTTTATATCATAATAATTAGTGGTCGATGCATGCGCATTGTTAAGATAATAGTATTTTGTAGCATATTTTGCTACAAATTGGGGCACAAAAATAAAGAACAATGGCCTGGTTTTGAGTTCAAAGAAATAATCATCATATTATTCTCTTGCCATGTTTTTTTACAAGGGTTCTTGGATCTCCGTTTTGCTGTGTATTATCTAGTCTGATGCCAGCAGAACAGGGGCAGGGGATGACAATGGAGTGGTGTACTGTGGAAGACTGAAGGCTGTGCCAGCAGGATAAGAGAGAGTGAAAAACAGGGGAGGGTGGGGGTTTCATTAGCATAACTAGCGGGATGCCCAGAACCTTTCTGGAGTGGCGTGTTTACGGCACCACGCTTGGCAAGAGCACACTCATTTTATAGGCTTTATTAAGGAGACTAGGGGAGGCACAAGCAGGATTTGGGATATTGTGTGTGTGTGTTTGTGTGATTGTGTTTTTGCGCTTGCGCGTGCGAGTGAGCGTGAGTGTGTGTGTCTGCTTTTATGTGTGCATATGGCTGTTTTGTCTGCATGTGTGGGGTCTGGAAGGAGGTGTGGTGGGTTTCAGCGGCTGTGTGGCAGCATCTAACCCAACTACTTTTACATGTTTGTATTTTGGCTTAAGTGCCCTTTAAAAGCAATGAAATAGAAAGTGCATTCATAAACCAATCCTCAGGAATGATCCCATTTCAGAGGAGCAGAGAATGGGGCTCTTTGTTGTGCTCTGGCTTCTTTCATCTCTCTGAGGTCATTTTCACAGAGCAAACAGGGAGACTCATTATCAACCTGCACCTGAGAGGTCAGAACCTGAACTCTCCCTCCCTCTTCTAGCCCCCACCCCCAGCCCCAGCCCTCCCTCCGCTCGCTGCTACCCCTGGTCCGCAGTCGGGTTTATTAGCGCAGAACATCTTTTCCAGTGACTGAGCTTGCCCTTATTGTCTACAGCGGTCAGGGTCAAGTCAAGGGCGCTCAGCCTAGATTGGAATCATTTGTCACATGGTCCCGGACTGGAGCTGATTTCAGCACAGGCCAGGGCGAATGTACACAGCGATTCCAACACCACCTCTGACACAGGGAGCAGGGGAGAGCAGCCACTGGACTACGCAGATGGCCCCAGCATATTACCCAGCCACTGCTTGCCAACAAAAGACCCCTTCTTTTTCCCTTTTTTGCTTGCAAATTAAAAGGGGAATGAAATGGGACACTGGATTGAGCACGTAAATGGAACATGCTCTCTGGGAAGCCAGGACACATGCCTCTAAGTGGTAACGCCATTTCCGGCACCTCCGTCTCCCTTTGACAGTCTAAAATTGCCCCACGAGTGACCGTGATAATGACTACACCTTTTAAGTCAGGAAGGAAAAAAAAACAATTCAGATGGGGGACTTACTCCGTAAGTGGTGTAACAGTGCAATTCTGCCAGGGAGCAAGGGAAGTTTTTTTTATTATTATTATTATTTATTTTTTTCCCTCCTCCTCTCTTCATGGTCAGCAGGAGCTTGCATGAACAATGGATCGTGCTGAGGTAGCATGTGGAAAATGACTTTAATACACCATATAGAATGGCTTATTGCTTTGGTCAATAGGACTGCAGTGAAGATGGTGTATCCCGCCGCTTGGGAAGGTTAGACCTGTCAAACGGCCACAGTGACTGATACCCAGAGCCTGCTTATGAGGTCCCTAATGGAAAAAAAAAACTGACAAGCAAAGTTATAAAGGTTACATATGACACATACCTTGCCATTAAGCGTTAGATTAGTCCATATTTTTTCTTTCTTTTACATCTATGGCTATTTCATACGTGGCACAATGGGATGTCGAGGTGGCACTAAAAGTGCTATGACATGGAAAGCAAAAGCGAAGTGAAATAACAAATATAAACAAACCCCCGAATCAAATGAAAAATAGGTTTTCGCCAACCTAATGTCGAAATAGTGGAAACAGTAGAAAAACACAGGGAAATGAAAGAGTGAGCATCGGGCCATTTTAGCTTGTTTTCCCTCTGAGAGGGCAAGTGTGGAGGTGAAGGTCACAGAGAGACTAAGCACACAGCTCATAAACAGCACAGCTGGAGGAATCATTGAAATATGGCCCTTTGTTTTCTCTGGGCTGTAATTGGGCCTGGAGCTCTCTCTCTCTCTCACTTTCTCTCTCTCTCACTCTCTCTCTCTCTCTCTCTCTCCCTCTATCCCTCCGTCCTCTCTCTCTCTCTCTCTCTCTCTCTCTCTCTCTCTCTCTCTCTCTCTCTCTCTCTCGTTCTTTCTCACTCTCATGTGTTCTGCACCAGCGTGGTGCAGTGCAGAGACCCAGACTGCAGAGGCTAATGACTAGGGGGTTAAAGGGCACACCTGCGGTCACAGAAACAATACACAATACAATAAATGCAGAAAAACATAAACAAACATACTGGGAAACAACAGTCAGCCATCCAAAACCCCTTCCACCCCCACTGGTTTCTGATCAGCTAAAAGAAGTGATGAAAGAAATGTTAATCATATTTGAACATTTTTTTTTGTAGTTTAGGTCAAGCAATATAATTTTCAATTAGCTCTCCAAATACAAATTGATGTGAGATCAAAAGTCCTTGTTGTTACTCTGATTGTCAGCATCACGAGAGAAAAAGAAAATGTCGATGTTCAGCTGTGTTATATTTTCAATTTTCCATGTTTCCATAAAACAACACTGCTTGATCCTCAAAGTTCAGCATGGTATGTAAAGCAGGTCAATGTTATTCTGGGCGCCCTCGCTCTAATTGCCCCAGACAATGGTGTCACTAGCTACGGGTCAGCTCACCTCCTCCCTTATTAATCCTGACCCAATCAGCATACTGATTTGGCCCAAATCAGCTGACCTAGGCCCCGGAATGCTCATGGGGTCAGGTTGTACAGATGTTGGGGTCACCAAACCCTGCGGCATCCTACACAGGTGTTCAAATATTCTCGTAATATGCTGAGCTGACAGGTCATAAGGAGAAGCATGCATACCTTTACAGCTGATCATAAGGAATGTTTCAGACTTATCTGAAATCAGTGTAGGCAGCATGTTGATCAAATTCAAATTTCACTCTGACATCTAACTCAACCCCAAAAGTGAACATCAGTACTCTACATTATTGATCAATCTTCATAATATTTATTCAGACCACAGGAAAGAAAATTTGACTTTCACTCAAACTTGTCAACATTGACACAGTAGATGAGGTCATACAGGGGGTAAGAGGCAGACTTGGTGCCCATGTGTTTCTGACTGGTGTAATGAAATGCATGCTCTCACAGCATGTTCATTTTCATTAAGTTGACGGTGGTGGAACACCTCTTGAGGGATTAGCTCTGGAAGACGGCTGTCGCTCCTCCTGACTGCGGGCCTGAGATCTCGGAGCAGAGAGGAGAAAAACAGTATCAGATCCAGCCTGAGATAGCGGGGCTTTGCCGTATAATTACCATGTTAACCCAGATGATTCTCTCTGATCTCTGCAAACATCAGGGCACAAGCTCCGCCAGGCCGGCTTAGACACGGATCTGTCACAGCGCACTGTGGGACACTGAATGTATGTTAGCTTGCTAGCAATAGGACTTGTGGTGTGATCTGCATATGCTTTATTTTAAACCCCCTTGTGTGTTTAGCACATACAGTTAGTAGAGGCACTTAACATTATAAAGCGACAGAAATGTAAATTAAAAAAAAAAAAAGTACGTATTCATATGACACGCCCCAATGAATTGTGATTTTTTTCCCCCCAGTGCAACACACAAT
>NC_043988.1:14999826-15034826 GCF_902150065.1 Myripristis murdjan | reverse complement strand
AATTGCCACAAATTCGTCTTATTTCTGTTCAGCTGCTGATTTGCTTATCCATCCTCAGATTATTCATCAGTAACAAAGCCGTCATTTTACCTCACCCATCAGACCTCAACTTTTAAAATGGCCCATGGCTCTTATTCCCCAAAATAACTAGTGCCTTGTATTGACTACTTTCAACAGTCAAGGTCGGCATTACACTCTGGGGCATATAATGGCTCTCTTAATGATTGCAACCACATAACTCGAGCTTAAAGCATGCAGCTTCTCCCTTATTGACTGTTTTCTCAACCAGGTTCAGAGGGCAAGGAGAGAGTGAAGCTCCCTCTCCGGCAGGTTATTTATGACTTTTCTTCCCCAAAGTTATTTTTCTTTCTGTGATTGCGGAGTGGTGTGTTAAAACCGACGTGTCAGGAGATTACTCAGCTGGCTGTCAAGTGCACATGGTCAATTTGCCATGATGAGAGGAACTGGATCACACAAGCCCTGGAATCTCTCAGTTGGGTCCCCGGGGGGGACTCCTCACACACATACACATACATACACACACATGCTCACAGTGGACGCCAATGTGGTAGTCATTTCACCCGCCAAAATCAAATGGGGGTTCAATTGTTTCCATGTTTCTTAAGATAACATTATGAGAGGGGGAGAGATCGGAGGACCAGGGCAATCAAACATGTTCTGTTTGGTGAGGTTTCTATGGAAGGAGAAATAATGGGGTCATGGGATGAAAGGTGAGGCATGTGTGAGAGTTGTTCCTGGGTTCAACTGTAGGACAGTGCCACTTGCCTCTGACTTCTGCACACACTCCGAGTTCACTGCTGTCAAAGGCAGCCTGTTACAGATGCCCTATGGCCACTCCTCACAGCAATTAGTGCAATTGGACCTAATAACTTTGGGAATTACTAGAAAAACAGGAGCGGAGGGGGCAGTAACTAAACCTGTAGTGTAAAAAGCACATGCTGGAATAGTTAGGTGCACGTTTATCCTTTGAAAATCCATTCTATGAATGAATGATGTGGATGTGAATACATGAATGTTACATACATGAATATTTTTCCCACTGGATGGGAGCTTCAATGCGATCCGTTACTGTGAGCCATTAAATTGGGTCCTTAAGGTTCCTGAATCCAGTCTCCTGATGCATGACAGGGGAGTGGTTACTAGCAATAGAGCGATACTCATAACTGCTGATCCTTTTGTCCAAGGGGTGTATGTCGGACAAAGACAAGCTGAATGCAAACTGGTACCCCTCTGGGGATCTCTGAGGGAACTGGGTTCTTCTCCAATGGGCAAAGGGGCGTTTCCCCTGTTCACACTTGAGCTCTGCCCAACCATGCTGAACCCTTGGCCTTCGTCTTTACTCAGGGCCATCATCTCATCTCTCCCTGCCACAGAGTAATGGAGTAGGGAACATTATGGTCACTATGGCTAATACAGGGCTAATGGAGATTGGATAGTGGACCAGCCCACCTCCACCCATTAAAAGAGGCGAGAGCAGTTAAGACACAATTAAGAACTGGGAAGGCTGAACCTTGGGGGCTATCCTTTGAAATTCAAATATGCCCCTCATTTTTGTTGGTGACATGTCACTCAATCAGGCTTCTTTTGCGCTCTGAGGCTGTGTGAGCCTTGTGTGCAGACATTCTAGTAGTTGATCTATGAATATATTGTTCTGCATGTATAGTATACAGTACAATAGATAAACTTTGCTATGCAGAATTTTCAAAGTTCACAAATTATTTCTGCCCGGACTCTTGTGTGCCTAGATGAAGGCATTCACTTGCTAACAAACGAGTTTGCTGTAATCTTGGTCACAGTCTGCCTGAGCCTTTAATGAGGGACTTTTTGTCACTATGGAGCTCCTTCTGATCCGCAGCTAGACGTGAAACTCCTACAGTCAGCAGTCAGCACTTCCTAACACAGTAGCTAGCTGCTGCAGAAATCCACGAGCCAAGAGATTTTTGGTTCCAGCACCACCATATTTGAGGCTTCTGTTACATTCCATGTTCACGCTGGCCTCTGCCTTGGCCACATGCTTTTCTACACTCCTAATTCCTAATGCCAAGAACTGTCTTCCTCTGACTTTGACATCAGCCGTCTTCAAACACTTTTCACTGTGCTGCATTCTCTCGAGTTTCTCTTCTTCCTGTCTCTGTCTTCTTTCTCACATTCTCACTCTCACTCTTTCATTGGCTTTTCCCCTTTGTGTTCCTCCTCAGCGATCTGGCTTACAGCTGAAGCCGATTCGGGCATGGAAGGGATCAGATGATTTCAGCTGGAAAAACTGCACTCTTTTTGCATATTGCTTTGAACCCTGCTATTTTCCAGTTGCCTGTTTTACAGTAATACCCTTAAACAGAAACCCTACAATGGAGAAACCTTTGCACAGTCTGAGTCACTCTCTCTGATCCAACAAACCAACTCTTAATTTCAAAAATATCCCTCTACAGCTATTGGGCAGCACCCAGAATTTGTGTCACAAATAAACGAGAAGCGGCCACATTTTTCTGGTACCGTCTGGCTTAGAAGGGAAGGCTGTGGGAAAACCAAAACCCAAAACGTATGCCCTGTACTTGTAAAGCCTTTGTTTTGCTTGCCGAGTGAAAAACCATAAGGTCCACATTACTGATTTGTTGACATATGGATTTCACAGTGCCTGTTTACTTGTGAAATGAGGAAATGGTAAATTTCCAGCTTTGCCCGTGACAGTTCTCTTCTGATTGCATAACGTGTAGTACACAATGAGGGGTGCTTCATATCATGTTTTAGGGTGTGTTGGACAGGGTCGAGGTGAATACAGGGTGTAGCCCTCTGGGGTCCCGGGAGGTTCCAGGGTGATCCAGAATGGGTGAGGGGCGTTTCCCCCGTTCACACTTGAGCTCTGCCCAGCCATGCTGAACCCCCAGCCTTCCTCTGTTCTCAGGCCCATCATCTCCTCTCCTTTCCTTGCTGCAGAGTAATGGAGTGGGGAACATTAGGGTCACTGTGGCTAATACAGGGCTAATGGGGATCAAACAGAGGCCCGGCCCACCTCCACCCATTAAGCATGTGAGTACATGGGTGACTGTTAAAGGACAATAGACGGGGAGTGTCCAAGGACCAGCAGTTTTACTGCTGTCTGAAATCCTGCTCATGAAATATCATGGATTTTTCACTATTTTCTGCTAGTCTCTGTAAATTATTTTCAGTGCTTTACCATTACACTAACCAGTTCTCTCAGTGTAGCCATTCCCTTTAATTCCTCCGCTAATTGTAATTATTTTGAATTTTAATGTCACGTTATGACATTTAGAGGCATGTTGCAGAGTTAACACCCTGTTTAACAACTATGGAGGAATAGTTTCAGTATATAGCTTGTCTCTTGAATTTTACTCAGCAGGTGTAGCTGGGTAGGTTTGATTCTATAATAGCAACTAGATTTTCTAAAATGAGTAGTGTATGTTTGGGACTCACCGTCTATCTGTATTTTTCTCTCTTTTCGAAAAGCCTTTCCTAGCCTGTTTCAACCTGTCTGTATCTCTTCCTGGTCAGTAACTATAGGAGGAAGGCCATTACTCCAGATAGAGGTGTTAGCCGTGCTGGGCCGACCTCGTCTCTGAAGTATTGATCGGCTGTGAGAGGACGCTGAGCGGGGGAGAAGGACTATTTGCTTTAAAGTTCAATGGCTCTCCACTACTGTTAGTGTTGCAGCCACAGGAGCAATCGATATCTGGACAGGGACCCATGTCACGAGACACACTCCCCATTTAGAAACATCATAATGCTGTGCTGATGCTGTTCCCCCACGGCCACAGCTTGTGTTTAGATTGTTTTTTGTTTTGTTTTTTTTCTCCCTTTTTTTCTTTACCCCCTCCCTTGTGTTTTGGTTGTCATGTCCCCCCTTTGCACCTTACAAGCTGCTTTCTTATTTTATACTGTAGGCTGGGTTTTACCATGGCGGGCTGGAATCAGTGTGAATTGTAATTATAGACGATACACATGGCTGGAAGGGAGAGATAGAGAGAAAACACAGAGCAGAATAAAAGGCAAACAGTCATTTGCGGCAAAGGTAGGTGTCACAAGGTAACTGATTATGTAAAGAACACAGTGAAGGTGTTTAGAGGTGTGTGTGTGTGTGTGCGTGTGTGCATGCTTGTGTGAGTGTGTGTGCGAGTGTGCGCTTGTGTATACACTTTTTTTTGCCTATGAAATAAAAATATATAATAAAATGTGCTCGCTGCATTTTCTTGGCTGTGGTTCAAGTGCTGAGGGGAAAGAAAGAAAAAGGGCGCGATTGTTTCTAGTTCAAGGTGTGTAATGCACAGAGGCGTACATACATAATGGGGTATTGTCAGGGGGTTAGTGTGAGGATATTAATGCCCTGGTTCGTCCATGCTATTTGGTGCAGTGTCTCTCCCTGAAGGGAGCAGTGAGAGTAGGCTGCTCTAACTACTCTGCCCCCTCCACACCCTCTTCCCCCAAGGCCCTGACTAGAGGTCACTCTGTTTAGCACAAGAGGCAAAGCCCATTTTTGCCATGATGTACTGAATCCTCTCTCCTCTCCTCTCCTCCACTGTACTGCACTCCATTGGTAAACATGAATTCCCTGTCTTTCCTCATTGTGTCCCGAGCGTTCGCCCTCTTTTTAAACCCTCTCAGTATCTGTGCTCATCCCTCTGTGTAATCCCTCTCTACCCATATGCATATGCATAGCTACTCTATGGCTGTGCATACATTTGCATCAGACCCCCCCTTCACCAACACTCCATCTCCGCCAACACTCCTCCCCATAGCCTTCCAGTGAACCTGTTTACGTTTGAACATTTTCACTGGCATTTGAACTCATCCCATCGATTTGTTTATGGTGAGGGGTTGCGAGGCAGTTCCTTAAAGGGGTTGAAATCGACCGTCTAAATATTTGACTAAGAGGTCACCGGGATCGCATCAGGCCCGGGCAAGAAATACAGACGGAGACTCGATGAGAGAGAAGGGGGAAGTGGCTGGGCGTCTCCGACAGGAAGCAGCTGAAGGGAAGATCCAGCCGGAGGAGCGGCGTTGCAGCAGGATGCAGAGGGGAGCAGAGGAGGGCTGCAGTGCTGAAGGCTGCTTGCTTGTATTTTAGCCATGCTCCACAAGAGGGTGCTGCTGGACAATCCATTTCAGTGCCTTTAGAGGAAGTAGGAGGGGGGAAAAATTCCAAAACATCCCATATATATTCACATTTAAAGAACCTCCAATTCCACTCTCACATCTAAAGTTTTGTGCTTACACTTAAGTTGCAGTCCTGAAAGCTAAATTGATTGTACTTCTCTAAGTACTGCCATTGTGCATCGGTGACAGTAATTACATGCTAAGCCGTCAGTGACATCAAGCAAAATTGACTTCACTCTTCCCTTGCATTGTCAATCCATCGTTTTGCCTGAGTGGGGAAAAAAAGAGAGAGAGAGAGAAGGGAGAGAGAAGAAAAATGGAGATAAATCTGAATGGGAGATGGATCTTGACCAATATCATGGAGGAAATATGAAATAATTAATCCAATTGAACGTCTATTAAAATTGCAATTTCTGCCTGATTGGGAAAGTGAGTGGCAGTGTCCGGAGTATTACCTGTCACAGTCTTTTCCGAAGACTGTGTCCCTTGTTTCTCTCTTTCTCTTTCTTTCTCCCCCCTCTCTCATCTTCAACGACACTTCGTCGCAGACTCCTTGTCATCTTTCACACAGAGTTCACTTCCATCCTAAACTGCAGCATTAGGATATACAGATGACAACATTTGCACTACAATCTCCTCCCATTATGCCCACCATGACAATAGCCCCGGGGCACACACACAGGGCCTCATGTACAATCTCCTCTGTATCCGTTATGCTTAAATGAATAATACATACAAATATTCATTGTAAAACCGCTGTGTATTCCCAGTCATTAGCCCCGCACATATTATGTACTTTACTGTACATTTCCCATCACTGGCATATGTCAGTAGTCAGGACAATGGCTCCTAGACATTTAAACTACAAAAAGGATTTGCATCAGAAACATTTAAGAGACGCTTGTCTTCACAATAGCCAGGCTCTACATAATCCACTTGTTATTGGGAGTTGTTTAAATAATGGTAATTACTGATCTCTTTACATTTCAGCCCCCCCACCCCACCCCTTCACCACCACTACCACCCCAACACCCCCCCATTAACAAGCTGTGTGTCTCCCCCCTCTCTCCCTCACTGTCTTTTCTTACACTACAGTTGTGTGCTGCCATGGTGTCTGTTGTCATGGTGTTCAGAGCCCATGCCAGATGTCATAGTTAACTTTGAGAGAGAGAGAGAGAGAGAGAGAGAGAGAGAGAGAGAGAGAGAGAGAGAGAGAGAGAGAATCATGCTAGAGGCTATTTTGTTGTCAGTGATTTAGATGAAACACAGAGATGTTAAAATGTTAGACTTGCCCTACAAAGCTTCCCTTTTTTCTTTCTTTCTTTTTTTTCCTCCTTTTTTTTTTTATTTTGGGATGGGGGGGCGAGATAGTACATTTACCTTGAGGGTACACAGCCTTTTGCTCTGTTAGATACAAGAGCCGCACAGAGCATTATTTGAAATCAGCATGAACAAGTAGTTATCAGAGGAAAAAACGAATCTGGTTATGATAAAATGTATTTATGTTCTTTTAGTATTTAAAAAAATGCAGGCATCAGTATAAATTGATTTCTAGATGCATGGGAAATTGTGTTAATTGCATCTTTCTTGTATTACTTTATATTTTTTTCTTGAGCATATGAACATTTTCTCTTTCACTTTGACTTGACCATGTGTGTACTGTATTTTCTGAATGGCACCATACTGAAGAGTGAATTACTTATAAATATAATCAACTGATATCCACTTTTGGAAAAAGTCACATCTCTAACCTTTCATGCCTCCCTTCTATTTTATTGTTGTTATTGTTCACAAAAATATTAATAACAAGAAAAGAAAACAAGACAAAACAACAACTTAATTTTAATTAGTCCATAGTATTAGTTTATGTTGGAAAATGTTGTTTTTGGTGTGCAGCTATAAGTTGATATTAATTGATTTTTACATGTTATTATGCTATCATTCAAAAATATGTTCAGTAACTAAACTGCTGCATGATAACAAAAGAAAACAAATCATAAAAAAAAAAAACAACTAATAAATTTACATAGAAAAAAAAGCCAAGATAAAAATTAGATAAATAAATAAATCCACTATAACTGGACACCTTCATATTACTTATGCAATACGTCAAAAATCACATTCTATGAGTACAGTGGGACTAGTTCTGAAGTTCATGCATACTGCAATAAATATAACATTAAAACCCTCTCTTTCTTGATGCTAAAATATTTAATCTAATCTGGCATGTTTCTAGAAAACACTAAATCACTCTTTTGTTTTGTTTTTTGTATTTATTCATTAGAGGAATTATGAATATTTGAAAATAAAGGAAATAAACTCATTATTTTTAGTATAGTTGTGAAAGCAAATTAATTAATTGGTATGTTTATTATTCTCTGAATATGTAGATTTTGTACATACTGTACAGTGAGGAGTTGCTGTGAATGAATTAGACTGTAACATTTTACATTTGGGCAATAATTCATCAAGTAACTTTTACTGGTTTAATTTATGAGAAAGCAATTTTCACTACCAGCACTGTGGTAAACATCGTTAATCAAAATACATTATTATAATGAAGCTGTTTTAAAATGTTTATTAAAGGAAATAAAAAAGGGGTTACCCTTGCTTTGTGCATCTTTCCATTGTCGTGATAATTAATAGCTAAACTGAGGGTTTTCTTTGCCAATGCAGATCTGGAGCGATTGCCAGGCCAAGAAGAATAGTTGGGCTATAAATTTTAGAATAGGTAAGCTTAACCTTAAGTGACGAACAGTGTGTAATATTACAGGAGTAGCCCCATGCTAATGCACCCCACTGCCTTACACAATGCTTGAGACGACAGCCAATTAAAACCATCGATGTAAATGGCCAGGCTAGTTTGGCTGATGCTCATTGGACAGTGGGTGGCCTCTGGGTTTTGCATTTAGTGTACAACAGTGCTGTGGAGGAGGGGATTGTATGTGTGTCTGCGTGTGTCTGTGTCTGTGTGTGTGTGTGAGTGTGTGTGCACGCACATACACGCACATGTAAATGTGTTTAGCTGTTTTGCTGCAGCTTGAAATTATGGCTCTTAACTGTTTTAGTGAACAGAGATGAGTCATCTCTGGATCCTCTGCATCCTAGGTGGCTGTAGCAGCATTTACTGTACATAAATTGTGCAACAAAATGATCTCAGCATCAAGATATAAAATAGCAGAAAAACCCGTTCTAGCTTTTCAGTATTTAGCTTTGTCTTTGCTTCTTTTGCTTATCCACTTGCCATCTGACTCGCATGGGCATTTAGTTGACCTTATGAGACACTTAGCGACTTTGTGCAGAGTTGCCTCACAAAGTAAAGGGTTAACCCCTTGCTGTCTCTCTCTCTCTCTCTCACTCCCTCTCTATCCTGTATCAGGAATGAGAAATCGACCACAGCCACCTCCTTGAGTGCCATTTGTTAATGAAGGCCAAAGTGTTAGATGATAAATATATTGGAAGAGAAATGGCACATGTAAGTGATCTCATTTAAGAGCATTACATTTGAATTTATTGGGGTACTTAGAGGGGACAGAGGGGCCGTGACTCCGAGGGAGAGGGGAAGGGTGCAGATGAGGTCTGAGTTATAATAGACAGAAGAGGTAGGGCAACTTAGCTTCTAGAGATAAACACTGCACTGTGGAAAGGTGTATGTGCCTTTGTGTTTATGTGATATTGTGTCTGGTTGTGTGTTTGTATGTGGACGTGTTTGTGCATATATTTTTTTAGTTTAAGTGTGTGTGTGTGTGTGTGTGTCTGTCTGTGTGTGTGTGTGTGTGTGTGGAGTTTGAGGAAATGAACAGTTCTTATTAACCCTATGCTCCTTCCATCCTCACCTCTTTAATACAGCCTCCATTGTTGTGGCATTGTGTTACAAGAATTGTGTTTGAAATTGGTTTGATATATTCCTGTAAACATTCAGCACAGGGTGCCTAAGCTGTGTTGTATGACTTAAAGAAAACATGAGGGAAACAATGGGGGCATTAAACAATAATGCCACCTCAAAATTTATCTGACGTTATAATAATACACCATGCCTATGTGCTATTCAAAGTTGGATCATACACTTAATTTGTTGAAAACATTGCAAAAATCATTACCATCATAAAAACATTGTTTGGGTGTGAAACCACTGAAACATCAGACTTACAAATAGGAACAAAAAAACATGTTTATTAAACAGGCACTGATTTGTTTTGGGACATGTTCGGGAAACTGTTTTGACTTGGTTCAGGACTCATCTTTCTGTGTATAATCCTCGCATCGGAGAAAAAGAGCTTTGCAGGAGTGAGTTGCCTGCATGCATGGTTCACGGTTAATTTATGTTTGGTTTTGTTACAGTAACTACACTCATACTGTGCAGTCAACTATTCAGAAGATCCCTACAGTATCTATAAACATTGGCAGAGTGAGACACGTAGAATAAAAGACCTGCAATACCTCCAACTGGTTGACACAATTTGGATGGCAGAAGACAAACAATATATTCAATCCATTTCTTGGCCCCGATGCATTTAGTAAATACAGCGCCTGGTTTGTAAGAGGGATGTTGACAGAAAATCAAAAGCAATGTAGCAGCAGCGTCCTATAATGGAGACTTAGCTCTACTTTACACTCCTCTTACAAAGATCTACGATTTGAAAACAATCAATCCCTTCATGAGAGCTTGTTATTTTCTCCTATAATAAGAGTAACGGCTTTTCATCATTCCTCCACTGCAATGATTGTGTTTACACTGGAAATATAAGCATTCATGGCATGAGCACTGAAAAGGAAAAGAGAATATGGCAGGGTTTTTTATTTTGGAACATCCCACTCTTTTTTTCATTCATTCACTTCTCTCTCTCTCTCTCTCTCTCTCTCTCTCTCACTCTCTCTGTCTCTCTGGAGTTTGTTTTGCTGTCGTCAGATGTTATTGAAGACTGGAAATATCTTCGTGGCGTATCGGCGGCTCGCCGTGAAGGTGGCACAGCGTGGCACAGAGCTGCGGGGTGCCGGATTTCTCTCCATCGCTTTAATTTGAGGCAAAGAAGCTTGAGATTTACCAAAGAGTATTTCTGCAATTAGGCACGGATGGGGAGTCTTAGAAAATCTCCCGTACCAACTTCTAGGGTCCGCTGCTGTTCTTTCTTTCCTGTTCCATCACGCCCGCCTGCCTGAGGTCACTTTGCCAAGACCTCCATCTATCTCTGAAAGTCCCTCACTCCCTGCAACCTGCAATAGAGTTAACTGTTCTGTTCATTTTTCAGGCATTGTGATGTGATGTCTCAGGTTACCTCACATGACATAGAAACATCTGGAGTCTCTGTCAGGCCAGATGCTGATATAGCAAATAAGCTTCCTTGGTAAATGGTTCATGCTTTGACTCAGAGCAGACCGGTGGGCCGGAGGGAGTGTTTCTTGTTAAGGCCCAATAACAGGTTTAAGGGGACACCCTATGTCTCTTTGTGCAGGGCCCTGCCTATGGCTCAGCCGCTATCAGTCCCTGTTATGTTTCTTCTCACAAATGACCGTTTAACCGTCTTTTCTGCACCCTGACGCCTCGCCTGTTATTACCGCCATTGTCTCTCTTTCTGCTGTATACATGTGTGAGGCTGGGCCCTTTAATATGCGGAGAGCTTTTCCTAGGCTTTCCTACGGGCACACTGGTCTGTGTTTACTCCTCAGTCAGAATGCCTCCTTTCCACAAGTTTGACATGCCTTTTTGTTGCCATGGTAAGCCCTCCCTTAAAATATATATTTCTGCTTTTGGCCTGGATGGTTTTTTATCTCAGTGGTTTAGAGCCTGTTGCCCCCAGGGCCAGATTTAAATGTGTGTGGGTCTTCAAGGATTTCTCTGCAGAAAAGCCGTTTGGATTGCAGCCTCACCGCCATACAAGTGCGACCGAATTGTGTCATTTCAGGTTTTCGAGCCATCGTTGGAACCAAAGGAAAGTCCAAAAGAGAAGCAAAAAACACAAGACAAAAGCTGATGAAAATGGACCAGATTGGATTATGTCAGACTTGGCATGTGCCCCGTTATGAGGGAAGTCTTCGTTCTGTCTTATCACACTCTGCCTTACAGCTAAATGAATAAAAAAAAAAAAAAAAAGGAAAAAAAAAAGCAAAGCACAGCTCGGCTCCTTGGAAAACAACAGCCAGATCGTAACTGTAAATACTGGCTTAAAGTGGTGTGGGCTCCACATAATTTTCAGCTTCAAAACAGGAAGTGAGAGGAAGCAAAAACCTGCACTGTATGACTACAGCAACTTCAGGGACACAGGCGATATTTCGAAGCAATTGTAGATGGGCAATTTTAAAATTAAATCATATTTATTGCATACTTTTTTTCTTATTACCCCATTTAGTCACTTGCACAGACTTTAATTACTACATGGGCCTCTAAAGCATCTGCCTATGGACCCATAAGTTCAGAGAGCACTTAATGTGAACCCCTGCATGTAGGTGACCTTAACTCCCAAGGTGTATAAAGAGTAGACATACTGTATAATCTGAGAATGTATGGAAAATCAAGTGTAATCTGTATGATTAAAATCTGAATGGCAGAAAATACACAAATGTGTCCATTGCCTGTCACACATCTACTCAGCAGAGTCAACATGGCAGAGTAAAATTGTAAGCACCACTTATGGAAGGAATAGATCAAAGGGTGGGTCTCTATGGGCAGGGGGACCGCAGCCCTCATGATGTTTATGCCCAAGGATGTGTGCTTTGAAACTAAAATGTCAATCTCTGAATTTATATTTCCTTTAAAAGAATGTTAGAGTATATCATTTTTGCAATTTCATAATCATGTGTTTTGTTTAGCTTATTCCTCTCTCATTTCCACATCACTTTTAATTAGTGTAACTCAGCCTTCTTGTCTCCAAGAGCTGGGAGGCTGTCTTTTCACACCATGCAAACAGGTAATCAAGACTGATTAAGCACTGAACATAGCCCTAATTGCATTAGATCTCAGAAGCACATTATAACCACCATAACTGCAAACACACCGGGTCTCTGAGAATAAAATTAAGGTTTAAATATCAGAAGAAGCAGTAGCAGCAGCAGTATTTACCTCCAGTGGCAAGAAAGAGAGAGAGAGAGAGAGGGAGAGAGAGGTTGTGATTGATTGCGTGCACTAGTTTCCAAATCCAAAACCCAAATCCATTGCCACAACATATTCATGAAGAAATCCATGAGCTGTTTTTTTATATCATTTTTGTTTTTCACAGAAATCACTCTCAGTTAACTCACTACATATATAAATGGAAAAAGGGTAAGGCTAGTAAAATCGCTTGCCATTACTGAAACTGATACTTTTAGAGTGGAGAAAACCTGAATCTCTCCATATAGGATTTGATCCTGCATGTATATGCACAATTGATCTCTAACCTCTCAGACTCACTGGCAGTAGTTTTCACTGTGCAGAACATTTTATCGCTATTAAATGTGCTTCATTTTTTCCACATTTTTGTAGAAGTCAGAACAAAATTGATTGTGTACAATATATCGTATGTCTGTGTTGTATCGACCAAACATGACCTCCTCACTCTGCCATGTCTGAACCATTCCTGTATCACCGTGAAGCCTTTTAAGTGTGCTGTGACATGTCCTGAAGTCCTTGTTTAACACCTCTTTCTCTGAGTCCAAGGTGTGAACTGATATCTAGTGTCAGCTAGCGTCAGGGACAGAGCGGCTGGAGCGAGATAGCTGAGGTCTGTATAAACGCAGAGGCCGTGAGGATTACCCCCAAGGAAGAGAGGGGCGCACGGTGGAGAGAGAAATGGAAAATGGGAGGAAATGGAGAAAGAGAGAGGGGAGAGGAAAAGAGCAAAAAGGGGGTTTAATGGTGGTGGGGGGGTGTTGTCAATTTTCTCCAATTTAGCTCAGGAGGAAGCTATTTTCTTGGAATTAGATGGTCGGATCAATGCAGCTTTCCAGCCATTTATTAGTCCGTGGTGACATCAGCTGTTGCTGCGTTCATCACTAGGGCAAAACACCAAAAACAGTATTTTCGCGGAGACAAACCTTATCACCACTTGCGAGTTAATTATACATTTAAAGTGGGGGGCGAGAGTTCAGCAATGAAACACTTTAATTGAGCCCTTTGAACTCTGCCAGGAAAGAAATCAGGGCTCTTAATCCCAGCCCCTATGTGATCATCGTAGCCTGAGGATATAGACCTCTGCGTCCATCGTCTTCAGTTCAGTCAACTGCAGCACCATTACTAATGCAATCACCCCTATGATCTGAACTACAGAACCTTGAACCAAAATAAATAGATAAACATGTCAAATATATGGTGCAGAAGAAAGAGAAAGAGAAGGCGTGAATGAGTCATCCCAGCGGGGTTCATCCTATGTAGACCTATGGAACTCTTCCAGCTGGTCTTGATAGCCTAGGGTGATGTGAGGTATGTGATACGAGATCTTTTTGATCATACTGTAAGTCATGCTCCACTCATTAGTACAGGTCATGCACCGGGCTTCAAATAGTTCACACTTTTTTTTAATATCATTTTACCCAGAGAGACCAGCACAGAAAGAGCAGGCAAGAAAGTTGTGCTATGCATATTTGTAAAAAAAATATTGACTGATTGCGTAATATCTGGTGTGAGTTAGCTGAATATTTCAGGAAGCGATTGTGGGTGTATGGTGTGGATCTAAAGGGCTTGAAGAAATCTTCCTCTGAGGATAACAAGTCAACATCTGGAACATAGCGGATTGTGCAGAGATCCATTTTAGTATTCCCCGAACCCATAAACACTCCGATCAAGGGCCAAACACACCTCTGTTTCTATCTCCGAGAAATCTATTGCCACAATTTATCAACTTTGATTGGTTAACACTTACACTCTTAAAATGGAGCCCTTCATAATTTAGAAGCTGTTCTAAATGCAGTTGGCCGAGCCACATCTAAATGTTTAAAAGTCAAGTGAAGGAAGGAGGTGGTTAGACCTGAAGTTATGTCCTCCAAGGGAACTTTACAAAGATCCTCTCACAGATTTATAGCCACTTACCTAGGAGCCTGAGTCGATATTCATAAACATGGCTTCAAACAAAGCCCCCCATCCACTATCCCTGCTTGTAAATAAATACAGATATGCCTCTTTTATAGACAGCGGCAATCTAAAATATTACCACCAGCATAATTTTACCACACACATTAATATTTTACGGCACATTGTATTTTACCACATTGAATCTTAAACTTTCATGGCTGGCCCCAAGGATTTTATTCCTTGGAAGTCTGTATCATTATCAGCCAAGATGCATAGCAGGTACAGGAGACGATTGCCTTGCTGTTCCACTCTTCGTCATTTCATAGAATAGATGATATTTTCTCAAAATCAATAGAGTCAACACTGCTATCCTCTTAGTTTCACAGCTTGTTAACTCTTTTAGAATTGAATGACTTTGTAATTGACTTTTGTATTACGGGTTCTTATCCAGATATCTGCTATAGACTCAAAACTACACGAGCTTTGGTAAAAGGCTAGCCAGTTGGCTGCTTTCTGCCCGAGTGAGGGAAAACATGTCAAGCCATAAATGGCATTATCTCTCTCACTACTCTGAGGGTTTATTTTGACATGCTGTATAACAATCCAATTCAAATAGTTTTTGTACTTCTTACCTACCATTTCAAGAAACCCACCATCCATAGACCCATTTATAATGTGGTTGTGTTTGTTGTGCTAATGACCTATTAAATCTATTTTGAAGTGTTTAGTTTTTGCTCTAAACAAGTAAAACCCAACCTGTACAGTATCTGCCTCATTATGATGGAAATAAACTCTAACATCTGCATGTGTGTATTTGCATCTGTGTATGTGTATGCATGTGTATGTGCCTGTGTGTTGATTTAAGTGTTTTTAGTGTCAAAACAAGTCTAATGAGCTTGCACAATAATTATCAGCCATTCTGCTCTCACTTTTGCTAATTGAGGCTTCATATTGAGTTAATACCACTGCTTATGCACACTGTTTTATAGTTACCAACATGTTTGGCCAGCAATTGTACTGTCAATAATTTAAGTATTTAATTTGTGCTTGTCAATGTTTTAGTATCTCCCTATCAACCATACTTATGAGCTTTGACATTTCTCCCCAGATGAGGTTCTTCAGTCTGTTTTGTTTTTATGGATTTTGCTAATGCTTGCTGCAAAACAGCCATGTAATAGTTTCAAAGTCAAGAAGGACGAATACTTGTCTCACATCTGACCTGACTTCCCTTACCTTTGAATTCAGAAGTGCTGATCTAAAATCAGATTTTTCCTTTTGGCAATTAATTAGGTATACCACAATAAGGATTTGTGTAATGATACTAGATCAGCAGTCTCTCCTGAACCCCTTTTGCAAATGCAGGTGCCAGATTGTGTTGTAGTTTCTATAAAATGAATAATGTGTCTTGCGGTACTACTGTATTTTACTGTATGTTATGCAAAGGTTTTTCCATATAGCAGGAGAAATATTACTAAAGAAATGCTCCTCTCTTTTTACATTCTCTCTGTACATCTGTCTATCCCCTTTCTCTTGCACTTTTTTCTAAGTTGTCTGTCTTTTCTCTTTCTGTCTTCTTCCTTTCTCACTTTGCTTCATGTATCTGAGGCGCTTTGTGAAATGCCTGTCTTATCCAGGTGAGTATGAGCTGATCCCTGGGCCCTTTGCTCTTGTCAGGAATCTCCCAGGCTATCGGGGCTCTCTCGGGGCCCTGTTTCACACACCAAATTGATGTCTCCGACTGGAAATGACACTTTCAGCAGGATTTGCCATTCTAAACCTCCTCAAACCTATGTGATCTCACCCATTCTCTCTCAGAGGGATTGGCTTGAAATGCATCGTAGCTTCAAAAGCCAATGAACACGGCATGTTTGAATGAGAAGGTGATACATTTCCTATCAGGAAAAAAAGAAAAGATATTCTAAAATGCTGGCAATGTAAAACAGTATTTTTTTGCTCTGAACAAAGACCATCAGTCCCATGAATGCGTAGCTATTGCCTGGGGAAATGCATGGGGGGCTGTGGGGTTCAAAGGGAGTGAAACTAAAATAAATCAATAACCACATACATTTTCATGTTTAGGTGCTTCTCCACCGTTTGCTTCATCTTGTTAAAACAACTTCGAAGACACATAAGGAATGTAGTCGCAAGCTATCAGAGCTGTTCACTCATCCAGTCCATCATCTGAGTTTTGTTTCTAACAGTCTATAAATTACAGTTTCTGGAAATTATGCTCAGACAAAGATGTTTTTTTTTGTTTAGTTATTGCCACAAACAAATATTTTTCATTAACAAAAAATATCCCGCTGCAAACAGGCACTAATAGTCCATGGACCCATTTGATTATACCATTGTAACTGTTGAAGTTTACTATCCACTGACACATTTTAGCACAAAACAACACACATGTCTATGTCTATCTGTTTAGTTATTTATCTATGCTGTTTATTCTATGCTAATAGATCTACTATTATACATACAGAGAAAAATGAATTCTAAGTATTTCACCTAAAAAGCTATTTGCTTTTGACCATTCAGATCTTTGTGTCTTTCCTAGCGCCCCATTTAAGAATGCAGCACTGTGACCGTTTAAGGGCTAGTGATGATATAATGTGACACTGGAGTAAAGGAAAGACAGAAAAGGTGTGACCAAGAAACCCTCCCTTGACTTATTTTTGTCTCCGAGTCTTTCTTAGGGCTGTGCGTTTCTCCTAGGGGGCTCTACACACCGGCATAATGGATGAGGGCAAGGGTGTGAAAGGCGCACCTTAAGGCTCCTCATTCAACCCTCCCATTCTCTCCTGCGCACACTCTTGAGCTGTGAAGGCCCTCTTTCTTTGCCCTCCTAGTATGGGAGCCCTGTAATAGGCTCTAATTGATAGGGAGGTGTTGGGGTCTTTCTGCATGGGCTGAAGGGATGAGAGAGAGAGAGTGAGAGAGAGAGAGGATTACATGTGGGCATGTGGGGAGGAGTGGAGGACGAGGAGAGGCTGTGGAGCGGTCTAGGCCCCGTCCGTAATGAGTCATTAATTTCCTAGCGGTTTTGTGGCGGTTGGCTCATTACTGGTCTGCAGAGGAGCAGGAACAAAGCTCTGGGTAGGTAGGAGGTGAGCTTAAATAGTTGGGGCTCAACACTTCCGAACAAAAGGAGGAAGAGAACATTGAATGGCACTTGGAACAGATGCAGTAAAAAGTGGCAGATGCAAATTGCGGAGAGCAAGTCCTCCTTCAAGCACTTTTCTCCTTTTACTTTGTCAGACTGCAGCCTGCAGAGAGTCTAATTAGTTAGCGAGGTGTTTCACTTCTGATAGGGCTGTGTCTCGTGTTATTGTCAAAAAGAGGATTCATAGAAATGGGAGGAAACGCATATGTTCCACAGTCCCCAGTGGAACTCGCTCACTGCAACAGTTTCACTGATTTGATAATTTATTTTTTTCCCCTATAGAAAACATACCATATTCCGCTACTTTCATCTGACGTTGCATATAGTTTAACTGTGGAAAATCAGTGTAAAGTTTAAACATCCGTGTAATTATTTGTTTATTCATTCATTGATTTGTTTATTTATTTTTAATGTATTCATCTATTTTCATCCCCACCCATAGGATGAATGACTATGGTCAAATTGGCAGTGGCTCTAATGAAAAAGCCGTTGTTCCTCGCTTTGTGGAGTGTCTGGATGGAGTGTCAAAGATCACTTGTGGGGCAAACCACAATCTGGCACTAAGAGGTACAGTAATACACTGTGTATGCCCCCTCTGATACACAACAGCAGTTCAATCAGCATGATGCACACCATGTTGGATATAGTAGGCAGTTGATAGCTGATATTGTTAATGATCATTAAATAGATATACAATTAAAATATCTGCTCTATTAAGATGTAGTCATCTTTAACTGTCCATGTCCATATCACCCTTATAAGGTTCCACATACAAAAATAAATTCATATCCATGATCTGACACACTATCATGCATTATAGATTTTTTTTAATCTTTTTTTTTTTCTTAAAATGCACCATCACAAATCAGCTGGCCACTATGTTTTAAAAGTAGTGTTGAAGTCATTAGTCATGAGCAGTGACTCTGTGCTTCAAAGTTCACCTCTTTTACTCAGTTTTATGCGAGTATCAAAGCCCTCAAGCCCTTGATCGGCACATCACCTGAGAGAGAGAAAGAGAGAGAGAGACACAGACAGACAGAGAGAGAGAGGAAGTGAAAGAGTGAGAGCGAGAGAGAATATGGCCCTGGCTCCTGATCCATAACAGTCATTGCCTGTTACATACATTTCAGGATTCATTCAGGCTATGAAGATAATCGAGGTAGTCGACAGTTTCCCCTGCAGCCCAATGGATTTATGATAGCACTGTCAAGAAAATGAGGCGAAATGACACAGTAGCTGACTTTAGCTGCAAATAATGTGATAGGCCGTACAGTGGTGCAGCAGCAGCTGCTGTCATTGCAGGTAATAGGCTATAAAGAAGCCTGATAGCAATACCTGTCATTTCTTAATGGCTGACTTCACTGAAGAGCTTTTGTGGCCTTTAACATGAAGATAATAGAAGATACAACAAATTTTACAGCTTTTGCGTTGCATCCATAATTTATCTCCGGAGGCCCCATGCAGCCACACAACAAGGACAACATGCTCCTAGAGGTGTGCTGGGGAGAGACATAAGATGAGCTGCAGGGGGTTAGAGGCCCCCCGTACTCTCAGATTAAGGGAAGAGCTGCTCGGTTTACAAAATCAGTCTCCATTATCATATACCTGTCATATCCGATGATAATCACTGCTAACTGCTTCATATCAAAAATTTTTTGGAAATAAAAGCTTAAATATTATATTGAAACAATACATTTACTTATTTAAAGAGATGATCTGTTTCAATGGATTGCTTGTTTGTTTTATCAAGTTCATTGATTAATTTTCTGATTGATGGCATGCAGGTGATGGGAGGTTGTTTCAGTGGGGCTGTGGACGGGCATGTGGGAACACCAGGAATAACATCCTCTGCCCAGAAGAAGTGAAGTTGCCTGATTCAAATGTGAAAGACATTGATGCAGGATGTTGGCACAGCTTGCTGCTTACAGGTTGGTGTGAGTCTGAAAACTATTTATGCAATGTAATGTAATCACATAGCTTGCTGCATTCAGCAGAGTCTACAATACTGCATGCTGTTTTTAATTTTTACCTTGGACCTGCATGTACTTTGTATGCACCAAACACACATGCATATCTTTTTGTGTGTGCTTCCAACATGATTCCATGAGTTTCTCAGCCTGTACAGACATGTGTGTGTGTGTCTGTCTGGGCGTGTGCTTTTAGCAGTGGTGGCCATCTATCCACATCATTCATTAAGAGCTCTCCCAGGCCTAGTGCGGCTACATAAACACAGAGGTTGAGGCCATGGCTGCTCTTTCACCCCACCGTAGAGAACTTCAAAGTCACTTCTCCTCACATAGCAGATGAATGCTCCCTGTCTGCCTGGCTGATATATTGGCCCCAGTTGCAGTCTTCTCACTGTACTATGGCTGCGACTGAGGCCCCATCATGGAGCCAGAGCTGGGCCATTTGTTAGTTTTAGCTGTATCTCCGAGACCTGGCTTTAATTCTGAAGGGAGGACATCAATCCTTTTAATACAACACTTTGTAGAGTCGTTTTCCTGTGTTGCTAATGCCGTCTATTATTAACCCCATTAAAAGTGTAATACAATTTAAGTAGAGTGCTAAAAGTGGATCATTTGTTGCTCCGTTCTGTTAGAATTAATTCTCAATTTATGATCTAAATGATTAAAATATAGGAGTCACTGCACTAAATGAGATTCTTAAATTGCCAGGCATACATTTACACATTTTAATACAAACATTTATGAGCACATTCACATAGACGTGTCCAAGTACACACACACACGCGCGCACGCACATGCACAGGCACATACACACAGAACTGCTATGTGTTGCATTTGCTCTTCTAAATCCTGTAATGTCCCCAGTTTGATCCCTAGCTCCATTCTGTCATGAGGGAACAGAAATATCCATCTCCAATCAGGCCTTAATGAATAGCCTGATGAGTGTCGGGCAGAACTGAATTACCAGATAGATTTGAGAAGAAGTGAGGGGGGTGCATGAGGGGAGTGTAGTTGGAGGGTCAGTAGAACAGGACACATGTAGAAATTAATTCTCTGCGAGTTCAAAAAAGAAACTGGCTAATTCTGTCGTACAAGCCTGATGGAATCGCCTTATCTATTGGTATGAGGTTTCACTTATTAGGGTCAAACTGTGGAGGAGGACGCATGAGGGATAGAAAAGAGGGGTTAGGGAGAGCAAGTCAAAGTGACGAGGGGTGAGAATTGAGAATTGGAGAGAAGGGGAGAGCGGAAGCGAGAGAAGAGACGGGGCAGAAAAATGATAGAAGGATGGAGCAAAAAAGAGAGCAAGAGAGGCAGGGGTATGAGAGACAGCTTGCCTGGGCCAGAGCATATTGAGGGCAGCAGGTGGAAGAGTGGCACAGTTAATTAAAACGCCTGCCTTAATGTCTCAGCCCGTCACTCCAGGGAGAGAGAGAGAGAGAGAGAAAGAGAGAGAGAGAGAGAGAGAGAAGAAGAGACTTGCCAGGCTTGAGCTGGGCTGCACCCAACCAGCCATCTAGACAGCAAACTAACCATCCAGCCAACCCACCAGGCCACATGTCAGACAAGCCCTGACACTATGCCCTTCACCCCCCTTCATCTTCAGCAACACACACGCAGGCATAACACACATATTCAAACCCCTCCCATCTTGCCCTGGTGCTTATCCACACACCCTACATGCGTGTCCAACAGCCCTCTGTATTCAGACGTGCTCAAAAAAATAAACCTTGCTCTCTTTAAAAAAAAAAAGGAACAAAAACACACTTTTGATGATGTTCTTGTGCTCAGCAGCATCCGTAGCATGCCTCTAGACTTCCAGCCTTGCAGCGTAATCTGTCTTGCTTTTAATAATTCATAGACTGCACAGGCTGTGCACTATGTACTGTATGTTGGAGGGTAATGGGGATGTTGTGATATTTCTATCATGGCCTGTCTGGAGCAGTAAGCGAATCAAACCACTAAAGATCTGATAAGCAGTCTGTTCGGTGTCAGGGCAGCGTTGGCTTTCATCGCTGCCTTAGGTGGACCTTAATAAATCCATCTTGTATCCGTTCTGTATGCTGCAGTCTAGAAAATGATGATAAATAGCTGGGATTTTTAGCTATTTTTTTTTTAGTGCAAGGTTTCAGTGTACACCAAATTATTGATTTATGATATCGCATAAAGCCACAGGCACACCTGAGCTCATTCCATAGCTCACCAGTCTACCTCACCGCACTGTTTTGAGATCCCCTGGATTGTGCAGCTTCACTGTACTGTAATATCTTGCAGTGTGCTTCATTCTTACAGGGCACCCCTGCAAAAAAAAAAAAAAAATATATCAACCTCACCAGAATCATTTAACCTCATAAAATCTCCTTTTTCTACTAACAAGTGAAAAAAAAAAATCTGCCAGTGGGCTGACCTGCCTTATTCTATCATCTTTCAAGACATTCTTACCTGTTCCTAGAAAAATTCCCGAATCAAGTGAAACTGCTTTGGAAACAAGTAGGATTATCTCATCTCTTTTGCAGTGTTTTTTTTTTTTCACCTTTGGAGATTTGAAGATTCAGAATGAGACTAAATGACTAAATGTTAAGATGAAAGGACAGTATATTTAATAAGACATGAGAAAGAAAAAAATGTGTTAAAGGGAGAGAGAAACAAAGAAAGAGTGGGAGCATACATCCGGGTTGGAGGTGGGTCCAGGGCTGCACAAAACGCCATGTTGTTTAGCTAATGTTTTATCAGGCTTTGCCGTATCACCATGGATTGCTTTGTCAATAAGCAGCCCGTCGCCTCGGCGAGCAAGAATCTGAGATTGTCAGGCTGAGTGACAGGCTGGAGATGGCAGATAATTCAAAGAAATTGGAAGTGTGAAATCTTTAAGGGCCACTTCTTAACACGGCAAATGCCAGGGTATCTTTCCATCAGCTGCTGCTCTCACAAGCCACAGCATTGTTAATGGTGGCCTGTCTGTCCATCAAGACCGCTTCAGGAGGGATTTAGACCTGTTTGGCGCCTTATCTCTGTGACTGCCTCCCACTAACCTGCCCACTGCACAGGCCTGAGTGATGCGTGTGTGTGGTGTGTTTATGTGTGTGTGTCTGTGTGTGTGTGTGCAGGATACATTCCGTATGGCTGTTGATGGTCAAGAATCTGCGCCTCCATTGCAATATATATTTCTCTGTTCGTTTGCTTATTTTTAGATATTGATTTTATTTAATTATCTGACCAGCAGCATGTTTGTTTGTCCATCCAAGCAGCACTTGTTAATGTAGCCGTCAACGTTGCTGATTGACCACAGACAATAGCGGTCAAGCCTCTTTGTCCAAATCTGTGTGAGTTTGTGTCTGTTGCGGTCTCTCTGTGTAGATTCAGGATAGCTGTGTAATAGTGTATAAATATTTATTCCAGTTGAGCACCTCCAAATGGACACTGCCAGTCACTGAAAACCGGGTAACTGTTTATAGTTCAGATTTCATCAGATTTATGCGCATGAAAAAAGTTTTTAAATATCCTAATTAAATATTCACATGTATGTTTTTAGATACATGTTGATACGCAATTTGGTAACATGTGTATTGTACAGTACCATTTATTGTTCTGTATGCCCTATAGATAAGCTGTAAGTGATTCTATTCAAATCCACTCAAACATGCCAAATAAAGATTTTCCCAAAAGTGCAAGAGGAGGCAATGGAATCAATGTCTTCTATGAATACACATTTCATTAATAAGTTGAGATCTGGGGCATTTGAATACCCAAAATTAACCTAAAAGTAATTTGAAATATAAGTTAATTATTAGTTTGATAATGAGGTTTATGATTAAGAAGTTAATAAAAGAAACAAAAGTACTTTTTTTAGTGTTGGAAAAGAAAACTGAGAATCCACACAGGAGTAAAGAAAGACAGAAAATGTATGTGTGTATGCGCGCGTGTGTGTGTTCGTGTGTGTGTGTGTGTGTGTGTGTGTGTGTGTGTGTGTTCACCCATTTCACCATAACTGCCAATGTTACAGTCAAAGAGCTGTTAAGTATTAAGTGTTGGCTGAGTGACATTCTGGCCTCTCTGTCTCTTTCTCTCTCTCCCTCTCTCTTGCACACGCACACATGCGCACACACACACACACACACACACACACACATACACATCAACTACCCCCTCCAATCCACACTTTTTCATTCAATCACTGCAACAAAGTTAAGTCAAAGGAAAAACGAAATATGTAGGAAAAGCAGAAGGGGACAAGAGGAAAGAAGAGGACAAGAGAAAGAGGGGGGGAAATAGATCCTCCACATCTGCTAATCCAAAGAAGCTTAGACTCTGTCCTCTGTTTGTATGTATAGAGAAGGAATGAGAGGAAAATAGACAGAGATGGGATGGGGGGTAGCGCAGAGAAAGACCCAGAGAAAGGAAAAGAAATAAACAGAGGGAAGAGAAAGAAAGATGTCCCCTATTTTTCCCTTGTAATGGTCTCAATTCTCTGCCAGAGCTCCCTGTCACAGGGAAGTAGTTCCCAGGCCGACACCTCTCAAGCTGTTCAAACATCCATTAGGATGTTTTGTTTCACACACGCCACAAATAGAGAAAGACGAGAGCAAAAAAAGGGCAGAGGATGAGAGGGAAATTGAGGAAGACAGAAAAGCGACAGAGAAAGAAAGACAGAAAGAGAGAGAGAGAGAGAGAGAAAAATAAAGGAGGAAAAGGCGAGTGAGTTGATGGGAACAGCAGAGAGAGGAGGAGGAGGGGAAATTTATCAAGAAACTCGTGTGATATTTAATGATCCTTGTATGTGGAGAGGGAAGACCACACCAGCTCGTTCTCCTCCGCCAAATACCGATCCCCTAACTTAATTTCCTGCTCAATTGCTGTTCTATAGTGCATAGTACAGTGATACAGGCTGGTAATATAGAAAACAGATTGCCTGTGCGGCGGAGTGGATAAGGCTGAGGCTTGTGCTGCTGGAGACCTGCAGTCTCCAGGGGGGTCTTGTCGGTGGGCTTCACAAAACCAACAAAGCCCATCTTTCCCAGCGACTGGCAGCAGCTGGCAGGTAGATCTTGAGGCAGTGGAGGTGGGGTAGTGGGGTCTGTGTGTGTAAAAGTGTGTGTGTGGTGTACGGTGTCTTGCTATCCTTTGTAATGGAGAGTGCCAAGGTCTTCCATCTTGTCTTTGCCCCTGTGCTGTGACTCCAATCCAGTCAAAAATGTAGACTTGCATTGATAGCAGCCATCAATCAGTGCACAGAGAAGTGTGTAACTACAAGCTATAGCATCTGCTCATACAAACACACACACACACACACACACACACACACACACAGGCACACATTCCATCAGAAATACATACATTACACCTTACCGTGATTGTATTACCTACTGTGAGAGATGATTTGACAAATCTTAGCAGAAACTTTTGCCACATCTATTCCATGTACTGTGTCAACTTTACACCAGCTCCGCTATTTAAAAACGAGTCTGGACGCCATAAAAACCAGATGCACACTTACACACACACACACACACACACACACACACACACCCAGTTGTTCCTCTGTTACACACATCTACACAACCTCATCAAACAAGAAGACAGTAATAACGCTGATTGTTTCACTGATTGGCTGAGTGATTTTCCAGCTAAACTCTACATAATGAGTCTACCTTTCAGGATAAATCAACCTTAATGTGATAATCTGCCGAATTTTCATACAATATGTTTGTTGTGCTCTTTTTATCCCTAACACAGCAGTGATTTAACTCACGCTCTGTTCATGAAACTTCTTAGATGCTCTAGCACCCACTGTCGAGTAGATCTTAAACAGGAACGCTGGTCTGACACACAGGAAGTGATGCATTTTACGGCAGCTGCAGCAATAATGATGTGTTTGGAATAACCCGAAGAGGAACTGGATGAGTAGCATGAGCAGCAGCAGTCACCGTGGCTGAACAGATAAGGAAAATACAGCGCCTAAGGAAACTTTAATTTAATAAACAGAAAATCCAAGGAGGAAGACGTTACAGTTCTGAAGACACTGTTTAACTGTGAAGTGTTTTTTGGGAAGTGCAATGAAAAACCGCCATGGCAACGACCACTTTTCTCCACAGTTACCACCCAAAACACAACCAAAAAACAAGGGAAAAAAACAACTCGGGAATGTAAATAGTTCCCACTTTAGGACTTATTGTCATTATCCATTAAGCAAAAAACGGGCTGGTACTTTTAACTCTGTTTGTGTACCAACACAGACAGTAAGACATTAATCACTGATTGATTGTGATTAATGGCCTGACTGATTGACTAGCTGATGAACTGAGTCTTCCTTTCAGGTTGAACCTGCCTTGAGTCGTCTTTGTCATGATGTCGTTGTGCCATTGAACACAAACTAGGCCAGTGCAGTGTATTCTTGTCGTGTCTATCTGCACTGACGTTACTTGTATCCCAGCTCCCTTGGAGTTATTATTTAATGCAGGAAGTGTCACTAACCTAGTTGCCATTGGGTTTGCGCTAATGTTAGCAATGTGAACCTCCTCTGACCTCTCAAAGTGACAGGGTTTTGTTGCGTAACAATCCTGTGTAATGAACTTCCTCCCATGAGACGTCATTAAGGACGGGAATGTTTGTCTTCCGCTCGCACCGAAATGAATATTCAGCTATTATCACTGCACAGCATTCAGATCTGATAGGAGTTTGGGGTTTCAATTTTCAGTTTCAGGGTTTCGTACAGAAGAGAGCTTGAAACCCTCTCCAGATGGGTTTTATTTGCTGTCTCTACGTCTGTCTGATCAGCCACTGGTTTTCGTATTTTAGCACATCTAACTGTGTTTTGCAGTTCGCAGACAGCTAAGGACATCCCATTGTCTTGCTAGACATATTTTTATTCAGCGTATGTTACTCAGACCTTTCTCCCAAGTCTCTCGTTTACCCAGATTTACATATTTGTTTTGACTAATGTCCTGTTGCAGGCCACTAAAGATCTGTAATAACACTGCTAGGGTTTCGGCGAGGCGGGTGAGCCAGGAACCGCAGAGTAAAATAAGACGCGAATGGAATAGAGTTGTCAGAAGGATTTCCATCACACGCAGTGATCCTGGGGACATTTGAACAAAAGTTTTCTTTGATAAACGAACCCAATTGGTTAGCTTATCGGCTGGATCAACACTGTATGCCTTTCATGGCTCGTCTACTTTTCCCATGTAGGAGGCCTCACAGAGGGAGAGTGCTGCGTGAGTGTGTGTGTGTGTGTGTGTGTGTGTGTGTGAGAGAGAGAGAGAGAGAGAAGGGGAGGGAGAGAGAGAGAGAGGAAATATGTCACAATGATTATTTGAATTCCCCTGTTTATTGAAAATGGCTGAATCCAAGGTTGATCCTTTGCATTCCAAAAATATTCACAAGAAAAGGAAGGAAGAGAAGAGAGCACTCTGTCCTTGTGGGGGGATGGGACACTCCATCTGATGCCTTGATTACAAATTCCCCTCTGAGTATCATCATCCTAATAGTAAATATAACTACAGGAAGTAATGATTTCTGCTGCAAATTATGTGGATGTTTACACTGCTTGCCGACTGAGCAATATATTCCCGATCAAAGATAAACTGTGCGAAAGAAAAATAGAAGTTGCATTAGGGAAACAGTGGGAAAGAGGAAATGGTGGGTCCCGGCAGACTGATGTACCTTGTAAAGCAATCCCTCCCCCCCTTGCTGCACGGAGGGACTCACTGCCAAGATGGCTGCTCGAGCTCCAGGCCTGCAGGGCTTGACCCTGTGCATGCTGCCAGACACCATTTCTCTAAATCCACCCTCAGTATGAATCTTCAGACCTTGGCATAATTCCTCATCCTTCCTGTCCTCCTCTCTACATCTCTCTCTCTCTCTCTCTCTCTCTGCTTCACTCCTCTCTTATTTTCCCACTGTGGGCCACGGGGAAGTGAATGTGTGTATGTGGGGGGAGGAGGTGTGTCATCTTCCAAATTCCTGTGAGTTTAAGATAATAAGAGAGACTGTTGTTTTCGAGGAGGAGTGTTTCATGGAGCTGGGGTGCTGCTGGATGTCTGGGGCCTCTCTCTGTACAAGAGACAGGTCTGTCCTGACGTCATGTTCTCAGCCGCTGATGCCTCCTCCTTGGGCTTCTCGTGGGAAGAGCCTCCCCTGGAGTCTGGAGCTCTCAGGCATGGTGGCGTTAGACTCTGGAAAACTCACTTGCTTGTAAATAGAGTCTAACGTTAAGTGTAGTTCAAGGGAATGACATACAGAGAGGTTTTTCTTGTGGTCTACTTGTTGACCTCATAGTGAACTTTGCTGTAAGTGATCCAGCATGATCAGATCATTTACTGAATCGCTATGATGAAATTTGGGCCACACAGAGGCACGTACAGGACCTTTTGCAGGCTCCTCCGTGCAGAATGGCGAGTAATGGATTATGTTTTCAAGCGGATTGGCACATATCTCAAATATGTAAAAACATGTTTTATTTTGCAGAAACAGTTTATTGTCTGTATATATGAAAGCCAAACACTGGACCAGCTATATCCAAGTTTAATTGCTCGTGTTGAATATTATATGGCTTCTGAGTTTAGAGAGTGATTTGAGTTGACAAGCCCCCATAATACATGCTGATTTATCGTTTTAGAAAAGTGAAATAATAGGTTTTCTGTTGTAGGCCAATCATTGAGAGATTTTATTGGATTTTTCCTCCCCTTTTAATAACTTTAGCATTATTTTGATTTCACAGCGCTGTATATACTACTTGCTTGTTCTCATGGTCTTTATTTTCCATCATTCACAAAGCAAACACCGAAAAAAAAATCCATTCCTGCTAGTCACATTATACCGTCAAATCCCAAGCCTGGCCACGGCAGTGTTAACTACTGTAGCTTGGACTTGAGAGTGTTACAGGGAGTTTCCCTCTTTACTTTTGCCGACAAATCTCTTTCCTCTCGGTCCATGTTTGGAATCATCTCTTGCTCTCTGCTTCTTTTCCTCAAAACTCCATTTGTTCTTTCCTTTTCTATCTTCCCTCCACAGCATTGGGTAAGTGCTCAAAGGGAGAGGTTTGAAATCAGAGGCTGAACTTCAACCGCCAGAGGTTATGCTTATTCTTTATTATTTTTTTTTCTTTCTCTAAGCTCTTTTCCCCTCTATTTCTCCACCACTGGGTTGAACCACCCACTTAGTGTAAGGTCACCAGCTAGCCAAAGCTGAGGCCGTTCAGTGAGGCTGCTGCAAACTTGGCAGAGTCCTGGTAAGACTCCCCGCTGCTCCATGGGACATACCAGCTCCTTTGCCAAGTCAAATAACACATTTAGTGAATTGGAAGTAAGATTTAAGTGGGGCAGCACAATGCGGTCAACTCTCTCATCTCTTAGCCAGTCCTTCTCTTTGTGTGCTAGACTGTGAAAACTGCTCTTGTTCGGGATTTAATCGGGACTTTCTTTTTTCTTTTTTTTCTTTTGCTTTTTCTTTTTCTTTTTTTTTTTTTTACTTGCCGATTACTTGGAAACAGGTCAATTGGGTGTGGAGGCTGTAAACTCCACCCACCAGATTTTTTTTCTAACTTAACAGCATTTTTTTTTTTTTCTCTTCACTCCTCTCCTTCTCTCTCTCTCTTTCCTTGGTCTCCCCTCCTCCTTTTTACCAGCCTTCTTTCTCCTCCCTGTGTGTATAAGAATCTCGTCCAAAGAATTCAATGGCCAAGTTCAGGCCCTTGAAGAGATTGGCTTTGATTCCAAGGCCCTGTTTTCTTCTCTTTGCTCCCCCTCTTCTTTCTCTCCTTCCTTTCAAAACAGTGCACTCCGCACTTCACTGGTGGTGACACTTTTCACCTCTCCCTCTCCGTTTTATTTTAATACATGCACATAAAATATTGTTGTTGTTTTTGTTTATTTCTGTCATATTCATGTGCTAAAAAAAATCAAGTTTCCCACCAGTCTACTTGAATTCTGTGTTTGACCGATGTGGCCCTGACATAATTACACGATTGAAATGCATGTCACTCCAAGAATGTCATGTCACACTCTTTTTAAAAGACAGTACTGTGAATGTACACAATACAGGTATATTGAATTCAGAATTTATATTTGACAAAGGATAGAATAATGTCTCCCACACAACTACAGTCTCTGTCCAAAGAGTTTTATTATTCATTTTATTCATAGTTTTGGGTAGTTGTTTTGTTTTGAGAAGGAGCTAATAAAAAAAAAATAGATGAAAAAAACGTACTCAATATACGTCTATCCCCTCCTTTCTGTTCTGTATTATGTTCCTGACTTGTATGGTGCTTGAAAAAATAAGGCTGGTTAACACACTTGTAGATAACTAGGCTGATACTTGGATTGTGGTCAGATCCACTGAAGTCAAGTGTGATAATGCTTTAAACCAGGTTTTTCCCAAAACAAATGGTGTTAATAGGAAATCAAAAGCAGCTCAAAAATTACAGACAAATTATTTGAAGCTATACTTTCAGCTGAAATGTAACGAATGCTTTTCCGTAACGAGCGCGGTACATTCAAAGCCCCAAAGCCATGTCTGTACTATGAATATAGTATTGCATCAACCTCCTCTGTACCCTAATGCAATTTATTTGTAGCAGAAAGCGGTACAGAGATGGAAGAGAGTGTTGAGTCATAGAGAAAAATCCTGGCTTCCATATTTGATAAACAAAAGTTTCCTTGAATAATGAGAGAGGCGTAAAAATGGAGTGAGTTTTCAGTCTGGAATCTACTTCCATTTCCAAATACAGGTACATATATTAATTTTTTATTGTTTGGCAGATATATAGAATCAAAAATTGTGACATTGCACTTGCAGTATGTAGAAATACCATGGAAAAGACTTGTATATTCTTTTCTTATTCTTTTATATTATTTTAATATATTTCTTTTCATTACGCTGTAACCTTTATTTCTGTGTCAGATACTATAAATTAAAACAGTGAATAAATACATTAGTTTTGATAAATCTTTCATCAACATCAACATGTAAATTAATTTGCAAAGGAATAAACGGCATGGTGCTTGGTGGACTGTCTCAAACTGACTTGCTGTTCACATTTTAATGGGATTTGTTTTTGCTTACTGTATCTACAGTGTAGGGATGGATTGATGCATGGAAACAACAGCAACAGAAATTGTACAGTACATGGCCTGCGAGGCATGCTTCTCAAAGACTGTTATGATTTGATTACACCCTGCTTACTGTGGGTGGACAAGACTAGTTTGTAAACACGCCATTAATCTGTCATCATTCATTATGCAATTGCATTGATCACATCCGTTGTATCTATCAAAATCACTTAGCTATAGATTCTTCCATCTTTGTGACTCCATGTTATCACAGCCACAGCCAAGCAATGTCTTACTATGCATCTTTTCTTGTGGTGATGTCAGTGTCAGACTTTCACACGTTTTATAACTGTGTTGTCATGTACAGTGTACGGTATTTGAAAATCTGATACATGCAAACATGAGGGATCTTACAATTAAATAATCTCTTACTCTACTGGCATTTTTGCAATTTCTCTCCCCACTTATATGTGATCATGTAAGATCCAGAGTAAAGCTAGCTTGATATTGCATGTTGGTCAATGCCTGTATTTTGTACCTACAATAACTTTTAAACTGACAGATGATTATTTTCAATATTTTGTCTTATATATAAATGCACATTTAAATTTCAGCTCCACAACCTGAAGGTCACAGAATAAGCTCACTCTTTATCTTGAGTTATCGTGGTTTTTTTTTTTTTTTTTTTTTTTTTTTTTTTTTAATGTAAAATAATTGAGAATTTATTGAGATTAAATTTGTTTTTACGTTTTGATGATTTGGGAAAGAACCACTGACTTTTAAGTGTCCTATTCCGATTCAAAGTCATTTCACAATCACTTAAAGTAGAAGTAGATGTGACAGTTTGTGGTGAAGTGGGTATAACAAAAAACTACAAAATTGCCACACATCATCCCAAAATAACTTCTGGACTGCACTGCATGTCACAGATTGATGACACATAACAGTGTAAGATTATGCAAGGCTGGAATTTTCCTCTTAGTCCAGAGAAGGATAGATGGTGCAGAGTACATGTCCCATTTTTTCCACGCTTGTTCTACTATTGCCACATTGTTTCTGCACCCCAAGGGAAACACCAGAAAAAAACCTTCTGGCTAAGACTGTAGCACATCTCTGCTCTGGTGGACTGCTGTATTCAGACAGCCACTGTATGGCAATAGTACAGTAGCTACTAGTCAGTGTGGCCAGGCATAGTAAATTGGGGGCAGAGGCCAGAGGACCGTTGTAACACATTAGCTGGTGCCATAAAGAGGTCACACTCAGCAGCGTTAGCCACTGTAGATGTTTGTCAGCAGGGTGAGGGGCCGTGTGTGTGTGTGTGTGTGTGTGTGTGTGTGTGTGTGTCTGTGTGTGTGCGCGCGCGCCCACGTGCTCAGGCTAAACAGTTGAATAGAGCACAGTGACAGTTCTTGACCTCCCCAGGGTGTACAGCCAGTACAGCCATGGTTCAGAGTTCACCTGCAAATCTGTGCAAGAGCCCAAAGGAAAAAAAGGGGGAAAAAAAGTCATAAGCACGTTCAGCAAAGCACTGAGAGAATGGGTTGGATGAAATGGAGGGAATTTAAAACTATAGTAAAAGTTGAACAGAAAGAGAAGAAAGCAAAAGAAGCAAAAGAGGCACAAGAAAGCAGAACACATGGATTTAAAGGTAATATCCATCCTCAGACACTCTAACATTGTTAGATATTCATCTGTGTTCATCAATACAGAGTTAGTTTGTAATGAAGTGTTGCAGTTTTTTTCCTCAATCTGCTTTGTCTAATCATACTTCAGTTAGTAATGTGAGACAAAATGAGACATCAACTCGAGGATGCGTTCATTTTGTCCCACCCATATTCCACCATGTCCCAGAAGTCCCTCCCAGCTCCTTAACCTAACCTTAACCGCATTGAAACCTTACCTACCCTTAACCATCTTGACCCTACACCTAACTTAACCATCTGTAACCCGATACCTAAACTTCACCTTCAATCAACCTGTTTGGTGGGCTGATCACTGCACACCATGGTTAAATATGGGTACGACAAAAAACAGCATCAGGGCATATAAATGTAGCATGCTAGCCAACTGGTGTGTGAACACTGAGGCACATCTGTGATTGTAACCATCCTTGTTACTTTGCATTCAACATATCTTGTAGCAGTGTTGAGTCTTGTTGAATTTTAGTGCAAAATGGTGGTTCTAGAAAGTAAGTGGCACTGAGGTTTAGGCAAGTTAAAATTTTCCTGCAAACACCATCAAACTCTTGTCATCTATGGGCCAGTGTACACATACACGGGTATTATTTAAAACAGAGAGATTTACCTTCGTTTGTGCCCTTCTTTTACACACAAACGGCGAATTCGCCTGTTTAAACGATTCTTTCTGAAAACTCTGGCCAGAGTGGAGATTTAGGAAAACTCCTGTTTCGCGTTTGCATGTAAACTGAGAAAAACTGAGAAAAACAGAGTTTTAGGCAGCCGACGTCACATTATGCACCATCTGATTGGCTTGCATGGCTTCCTCCTTCTTCCTACACTGCTGCCCATAGCCTTGGCGTAGTTATGATGGCGCTTGACGGCGTATTTATGCGGGTTGATGTAAACGAAAACTTTTTTGAAAACTATGCAGTGTGCACAATGTTATTTTGGAAAACAGAGGGAGGGAAATATTCGTTTCTCAAGATACCTGATTATGTGTAAACGTAGCCTTAGTCTGGGTGGTTATTTGCGCAAATATAAAAACGTTTACCACTAAAATACACATTGGACTGTTTTTGGAGCATGTTAAAGCTAAAGATCTTTTCTTGAAACAAAAGAATTAAGTAGGAAGTTAGTACAGTAGAGGGATTGATGAAAGGAGGATCGGAGGAGGAGAAATAGAGAGAGAAAGAGGGAGAGTGTCAGGAAGGAGGAGAAGGGTTGTGGAAAGGAGGTAAGGGATTGAGGGATCATGAGGGCAGGCAAAATCTGCAGGCAGCACTGAGAGTCCAGCTGGTCCCCAGCTTCCAGGGTCTACTTCAAGGACCTCTCTTTTTCTCTTACATACGCACACACACACACACACACACACACACACACACACACACACACACACAGTGACTCTCCATCATTGCTCATTGTCCGGCTCAGGCCTCTCTATATCCTCTCTCGCCACATCCCCACCCACCTTCCCCTTCTCATCCTTTGCTGTATCTGTCATTTTCTCCCTCTCTACGTTTTTGATCCCATGGCTGATAATGATGAATTTCCCTCAGCTGTATAGGAGTTAGGGGGGAAAGTTTGCTCAGCAAAGTTTTGAAAGTAAAGTGAGGAGAGAGCTGCTTATGATATTAGTGCAAGTTCAACATGATACTCAGCAAAGACAAAGCCATTTTTCCTCATTTAACATCTCCTGTATGTCTTCTGCAAAATAAGCTTTTTAAGGCAACATACTGTTGTTTTTTCACTTCTTGGGTAATTTTTACATCACACCACTTTTTTAGATAATCCATAGGACATTACAAATTGCCTGGCTCTGCCGCTATGATTTTAGCCCAGATCCCTTTAATTGAAAGGTCACCCACCAATGTCCTTAAGTCAGCAGAAACTACCAAATATTTGAAGCTAGGAACCAAATTAGGTCATAAAAAATACACCGATATGGCTTGATGTCTTGATGCTCTGTGTATTTTCTGCCAATCATCAAAAATATCACCTGAAAATCACTGGAAAGGTAAATCATCGGCTCAATCATTGCAATTATTATTTGGTTATTAAGGACATGAATCTGTATGACATTTGAGGATTTTCCAACAATTTTCTTAACATTAAAGTGTTTACTGACATGCCACAGGACATCCCCTTCATGAAACTGCCAATGTGATTTAGCCTTATAGGGGATACACAAGACACTATCTCACAAATACAAGCTAAAGCTGTGTCAAGGTTTTAGAGACCTGGCTAATTGGCCTAAAGCTGATACCTACAGTAATTTGATTCCAAAGCCTTCATTGGTCCTCCTCTCTCTCCAGGATTATGTGCAGGTTAGGGAGCTAAAAGAGTGTGGATTAGGAGGGTCGTTCCTCCATGCTCGGTGCTTCTCTTAATGTGATTAGGCTTCATCAGGCTTGTTTACTGCTAGCTAGCTCATTGTTGAGACCTGACAAAAGTTCAGCCCCCTTCAACCCACTTCCTGATGCCTACACCCACACACTCATGCTTAAGCTGTCAGCGCCCCTGCTCATCCTCTCACAAACAAACAAACAAACAAACAAACAGACAGTATAATGCATATGTACAATCCATAGCAACTTCTCAAATATTGAGCACCGCTCTCCGACATATGGCCAGACCAGTTATCTTCCTCTTTCCTTTGACAATTCAATTACATATAATACTTGTGGTAAGTACAAGTCTGCAGATTTAGGCCTGCAACAATGGATTGAACCCTCACCCGTACGCATATCGTTCATCTTAAGGACACCATTAGACAATGCTCGATAATATCAGGTGTCTGTCCGTGTCCCCTTAAGCTAGAGTCCAGCACGGCCATCTTGAAGCATCAAGCACCGTCTTTCATTAGCCTAATGAAGCCATCTAGACAGCCTGTGTGTACAGAGCAGGGCGTAACTCCGTCTGACTTCCCAGCTCTGCACTCCATCAGTGGTGAATGAGCCTCTGTGTGGCCTGAGGGGGGTGTGACTTAGACTTGGTGTATCATTAGCCATTGATGTTATTGGCTCATTATCTTCCAAT